>NC_134491.1:20969385-21040691 GCF_040206685.1 Ascaphus truei | reverse complement strand
TCATAAACCTGAGAGAGAGACTCAGAAAGTCAGCAAACCTGAGAGAGCGTGGAAGAGAGTGTCAGTAAACCTGAGAGAGATAGAGAGGGGGGGGGGAGAAAGAGATGGGGGGTGAGAGAAAGATGGGGGGGGGGGAGAAAGAGGGGGAGAAAGAGGGGAGGGGGTGGGGGGAGAAAGAGGGGAGGGGGTGGGGGGAGAAAGAGGGAGGGGGTGGGGGAGAAAAAGGGGAGAGGGGAGGGGGGAGAAAGAGAGGGGAGAGGGGAGGGGGGGGAGAAAGAGAGGGGGAGAGGGGAGGGGGGGGAGAAAGAGAGGGAGAGGGGAGGGGGGAGAAGAGAGGAGAGGGGAGAGGGGAGGGGGGAGAAAGAGAGGGGAGGGGGGGGAGAAAGAGAGGGGAGGGGGGGGAGAAAGAGAGGGGAGGGGGGGGGAGAAAGAGAGGGGAGAGGGGGGGGGGAGAAAGAGAGGGGAGGGGGGGGAGAAAGAGAGGGGAGGGGGGGGAGAAAGAGAGGGGAGGGGGGGGAGAAAGAGAGGGGAGGGGGGGGAGAAGAGGGGAGGGGGGGAGAGAAGAGAGGGGAGGGGGGGGAGAAAGAGAGGGAGGGGGGAGAGTGGGGAGGGGGGAGAAAGAGAGGGGAGGGGGGGGAGAAAGAGAGGGGAGGGGGGGGAGAAAGAGAGGGGGAGGGGGGGGGGGGAGAAAGAGAGGGGAGGGGGGGGAGAAAGAGAGGGGAGGGGGGGGAGAAAGAGAGGGGAGGGGGGGAGGGGGGGAGAAGGAGTGGGGAGAGGGGGAGGGGGGGGAGAAGGAGAGGGGAGGGGGGGGAGAAGAGAGGGGAGGGGGGGGAGGAGAGGGGAGGGGGGGAGAAGGAGAGGGGAGGGGGGGAGAAGGAGAGGGGAGGGGGGGGAGAAGAGAGAGGGGAGGGGGGAGAGGAGGGGGGGGAGAGGAGAGGGGAGGGGGGGAGAAGGAGAGGGGAGGGGGGAGAAGGAGAGGGGAGGGGGGGGGGGAGAAGGAGAGGGGAGGGGGGGGAGAAGGAGAGGGGAGGGGGGGGAGAAGGAGAGGGGAGGGGGGGGGAGAAGGAGAGGGGAGGGGGTGGGGGGAGAAAGAGAGGGGAGGGGGGGGAGAGAAAGAGAGCGGAGGGGGTGGGGGGGAGAAAGAGAGGGGGAGAGGGGAGGGGGGGGAGAGGGGAGGGGGGAGTGCAAAGAGTTGTTGTTTTTAGTAAACAACTAAAATAAAGAGACAAAGTAAATGAGAAGTGTATTAGAAAGCTCACTGCTCAGTTTGTTTTAATTAACGATCAGCATGAGGAGCAGCTCGTTAAGGAAATCCGGTGCAAAGTAACAGCGCAGACCAGCGCAGGTTAACATGCCTCTGCTCTTAATGGGATGTTATCCTTTAATAAATCTGGTGCTGTTTTCACCCCACTTTCGCAGCCGGACACTTTCAGAAAATGACCCCCGGCCACCCCGGTGGTAATGGAGATTCTCCGAGTCACGGCCTTTCGGTCACTCACCCGCCAAGAGCAGCATCTTCCCCATGTCTCCGTCCGCTTCAGCGCTGACTCCGGCCTCAGGGTGTCCCTTTATAGCGGGGGGGGACGGCAGGTATCAGCGTGGGAGCCTCACAGCCGCAGATAAAGCCGCTTCCAAAACCCACAGAGAGAACCTCATTATTACCGTATCAATAGATTTGTCACCACTAACGACCTAGAGAGGGAACAGCAGAGAGGGGGACAAATCAGAGCCCTTCCCTGACCATCGTCTGTCCCAGCGATAAACGTCCCGTGTCCCTGAGCGCTCACGTCACTGATAACTGGGAGGGAGCGATTGGATGCATAACCCCTCCTTACCCGGCTCCAAAGGAGTGCTTGTCACTCCTGTATGCCCGCAGACCTGGCAAGACCCCAGTACTGAGGTGGGAACGGTATTACACCACCCACCCACAGCAGTGGGAGCTAGCCCGGAGTGTGGTATAGCGTTGCTGGGCCTGTAGAGAGAGTGGTTAATGATACTTGCAACGTCAGATGGTATAAGCGTAAGGATGGTCGTGTCCGTGTGCCAATGTCCAGGGGGTCCAGAGAGTAGAGTCGTCAGGGTACAAAGCCAGGTCCAAGGATGCCAGAGGTAAACGAGGTAGTGTCCGTAGCAAGGTTCAAAGGGGTACAGAGAGCAGGGTAGTCCAGGACAAGCAGGGGTCAAAGCCAGGGGAATCCAAAGTAAACACAGGAGCAGGATACAGAAGGGACACAGAGGGAGCACAGCATAGGTCAGCACACACAGGGACAAGTAGAAAAATAAGGCAGTGCACTGCCCAAAGTAACAGAAGGAGGCTCACGGTTTTAAGCAACAAAAAATAGATTTATTACATAAAAGTGGACAAAAGGGTCCCCCCCTAGGCCACAGCAGGGGTCCACCAACTAGTTTCAGGCCAAAATGCCCTTTATCCTAAACCTCAGTTTATTATGCCAAACAGGACTTGTTTTTTCTGATGCACTGGCTTTCTACACAGCACACACAGAGAAACAGGAACTATGCAGAGCGAGGAAGAAGAGGACAGACGGACAGACAGGGATTATAAAGGGAGACACACCAATAGGAGAGAGGGAGGAGCAGAGAGAGAAGTGGGAGACAACAGAGATAGGTCAGGGAGATGAGAGGAGGAGACAGAAGGGGCAGTCAGGGGAGTGACCTGTAGGGATTGGGAGGAGGAGTCAGGATCGTGGCAGACCAAAGAAGAGGGGCGTGTGCGCACCCTCTGTAAGTTGAGGGTGCGCGCGACAGGCTGTGACAGGGAGATCGCCCGCAGGGACCGGGAGGAGTAAGCAGAAGGGAGACAGAGCCCAGAGGAGGAGCGTGGTGCGCGTGCCCTCCGTAAGCTGAGGGAGCGCGCGCACAGGCCGCGTCACCAGGCGCACGGAGCGCCGCGGGCACCCCACTGGAGAGAGGCAGAGGAGCGGACGGGACTGCCAGGGACGGTGAGGTACTGACAGCGGGCATAGCGGGCGTCTGGGAGCGGGGAGCATCACTGCAGGGGCTCGGGGACCGCACGGGGCGCGCGAGGCCTGCGGGGCATGCGCTGAGGCAGTGGGAGAGAGGTAGACGGAGCGGGACAGGAGTGGGAAAGGGTAGAAGGATTGGCAGGAGATGGGACAAAGGGAGAGAAAGAAGGGGAAGGAATCCCCTGAATCGTCACAGTGTCCCCCCTTGAGGATCGATCTCTGAGCGATCCAACCAGGGCTTGAGAGGGAACTTCTGGTGGAACTGAAGGAGTAGTCTTGGGGCATGGATGTGAGGTGCTGGTTCTTCTGAACAATAGCCCTTCAGTGGACCAGGAATTGGAGTCTATTTTTGGACCAGCGGGAATCGATAAGTGATTGGACCTCATACTCTGTTGACCTAGGGTGGAGACTGGATTGGGTTTTCGAGAGGGGACAGGAAAATGAGGACTGGGTACGAAGGGTTTAAGAAGGGAAGCGTGGAACACCGAAGAAATCTTCATGGTAGGAGGCAGGTCGAGACGGTAAGCCACAGATTAATCTTCTCCAATATTTTGAATGGGCCTAGGAATCGAGGAGATAGTTTGGGCGATGGTGTTTTCAGCCTGATATTTTTTGAGGATAACCACACCCGGTCGCCAGGTTTGAAGAAGGCCAGGTTGACGATGACGATCTGCCTTGGTCTTTTGCTTGGCAACCATCGATTGTAAAGTCTTGAGGATCTTTTCCAAGATTCTTGAAGATCGACAACATGAGAGTCGGCCGCAGGAACGCCCGAAGGGGAGGACGAGAGAGGAAGGCTACTGGATGGAAACCGAAGTTAATAAAAAATGGAGACTCCTGAGTAGACTTGTTTCTAAGAGAATTTATAGCAAATTCGTCTCATGGCAAAAAATCCACCCAGTTGTCTTGTGAGTCCGATATGAAACATCTTAGATATTGTTCAAGGGTTTTATTCATCCTCTCTGTTTGACCATTGGTTTGAGGATGGTATCCTGAGGAAAACAAAAGAGAGATACCGAGTCTTTGGAAAATGCCCGCCAGAATTTTGAGATGAACTGTGATCCACGGTCAGAGACAATAGAAATGGGAACGCCATGTAACCTGAAAATTTATTTGGAGAAGACGTCAGCCAACGTGGCAGAGTTAGGAAGACCCTTGAGGGAATAAAGTGTGCCTGTTTAGAGAACCTGTCTACTACGACCAGAATGGTGTTCATCCCTTTGGAAATGGGCAGTTCAACGATGAAATCCATCGACATATGTTTCCAGGGTTGTTCTGGAATGGGAAGAGGTAAGAGAAGTCCAGAAGTTTTGTGATGGAGTGTCTTACTCTGGGCACATACAGGACAGGCGGTGGTAAAGTCGAGAATGTCTTGGTTCATTTTAGGCCACCAAAAAGTCAGTTTAATGAGATCTGCTGTCCTTTTGAAGCCTGGATGACCGACTGCTCTAGAAGAATGACCCCAAATTAAAACTTTATGGCGAAAGCGTGGAGCTGCGTTTAGGCGTTCTTCTGGTACCCTGAACCTGCTGGGAATGTGAGCTTGTGCTTTGTTGATCTCGTTCAACACATCGAAGTTGTTAGCGGAAATTATACATTTGGCAGGAAGAATAGGCTCCGTGGTTTCATTAGCTTCGATTTCGGTGGCGAACTGACGAGAGAGAGCGTCCGCTTTGACATTTTTGGTACCAGGAATATATGAGATGGTGTAGTTAAAGCGGGAAAAGAAGAGTGACCAGCGAGCCTGGCGGGATCCCAGCCGACGTGCCCCCTCAATATATAACACATTTTTGTGGTCAGTGAGAATAGCAACTGGTTCTTTGGACCCCTCCAAAAGGTATCTCCATTCTTGAAGAGCCAGTTTTATGGCCAAAACTTCACGATTACCAACATCATAATTCCTTTCGGCAGATGAAAATTTCTGTGAAAGAAAACCACAGGGGCGAAGTTTCTCTTGGGGAAGGACTGCGCCGGCTCCTACGTCCGAGGCGGCGACCTCCAAAGTGAAGGGGAGGGAGGTATATCAATGGCGAAGGATGGGTACAGAAACGAAAGCCTTCTTAAGAACCTCAAAAGCACAAATAGCCTCAGGAGACCAGGAAGCAATATCAGCGCCCTTCTTGGTCAATGCGGTGATGGGAAGAGCAATAGAAAAAAATTTTTTGATGAATTTCCTGTAATAGTTGGCAAAGCCGAGAAAACGCTGCACAGCCTTGAGTGAATTAGGCAGCGGCCAATCGAGAACAGCTTTCAGTTTCTCTGGATCCATGGAGAAGCCTTGGCTGGAGATGATATAGCCTAAGAAGGCAGTAGAGGACTGGTGGAACAAACACTTCTCCATCTTGGCATAAAGGCGATTAGAACAGAGTCTAGAAAGCACTAGCTTGGTATGTTGAATGTGTTCCTCCAGATTTTTAGAAAAAATTAGAATGTCGTCTAGGTAGACTATGACAAATGTTCCCAATACATCGCGGAAGATGTCGTTCATGAACTCTTGAAAAACGGCAGGAGCGTTACATAAACCAAAGGGCATAACAAGATATTCATAATGTCCAGAACATGTGTTAAATGTAGTTTTCCACTCTTCCCCCTCCCTTATGCGAATGAGATTATAGGCACCTCTTAAGTCGAGCTTTGAGAAGATAGAGCCCCCCTGGAGACGATCGAACAATTCTGAGATAGGCGGAAGAGGATACCGGTTCTTCACCGTGATCTTATTGAGTCCGCGGAAGTCAATGCACGGCCTAAGCGATCCATCCTTCTTCTTCACAAAGAAGAAGCCAGCCCTGGCAGGGGAGGTAGAGTTGCGGATGAATCCCTTCTCCAAATTTTCCTGAATATAGGACGTCATGGCCTCGGTCTCCGGAACGGAGAGTGGACATGACTTAGACTTCGGCAGGATGGTCCCTGCAATGAGATCGATAGGACAATCGTACGGACGATGAGGAGGAAGGATCTCCGCTTGTACCTTGTTGAACGCATCCAGGTACTCATGATACACGGTAGGCAGGGTCAATAGATTGGAAGAAGTGGAATCCAGACCGGCCAGCACCGCAACAGGAGACTTCACAGGAGCGGCATCTGCGGACGAAGGCCACTGGAGAGGCAGAACACCGGTCCAGTCAATGCGCGGATTGTGGAGTTGAAGCCAAGGCAATCCTAAAATAATTTGCACAGTAGGAGATTGAAAAATATCGAAGATGATTACCTCCTTATGGCCATCAGCCAAGGTCAACGTAAGAGGAATAGACTCCCAAATGTTAAAAGCCGGCTGGGGTGGTCAGCCGTCGATGGCCTCAAGGCCAATGCGGGTTTTCCTTCTGACCATGGGAATTTGGTTCTCCGACGCGAACGTCTGGTCCAGGAAATTACCACCCGATCCCGAGGCGACGAAAGCTTCAACCTTCAGGAAAAGGTTTGGGCCCTCCAACGTTGCAGGAAGCAGAAACTTCTTTGGGAGAGCTTCGGGAGGAGAGGGGCAAGGAGAGACAGTACCCAGTAGAAGCCCCTCTACCTTTACTGGGTGTGCCTGTTTCCCGGCTTCAGGGGACAATTCTGGAGGCGATGTTCTGGAGAAGCACAGTAGAAGCAAAGTCTATTCAAGCGTCGCCGCGCTTTTTCCGTGGCCCGAAGTTGCTGACTGCTGACCTGCATCGGTTCTGGAGGCTTCAGTGCCAGGAGAGGTGTTGTAGGCGACTTGTGAGAAACAACAGAAGAAGGAGAGCGAGAACAGTGTCTCTCGTGCCGTCGCTCCTGAGTACGCTGATCCATGCGTACACTCAGGGTAATCAACTCCTCCAGGGAAGACGGCCGGGCATGAGTAGCTAGGTCGTCTTTCAACGTATCTGAGAGTCCGTGCCAGTACGCGGTGGCGAGTTCCTCATCATTCCATTGGACTTCAGCGGCCAGCGCGCGGAACTCGATGGCGTATTTGGCAGCAGATCTTCGGGCCTGTGAAATGTGAAAAAGAGAGAAGGTGGCTGTCTCGCGCCGTGCAGGAGTATCAAATACAAGTTGCAACTCGCGTCTGAAGAGAGAGTAATCTTGCGTTACTTCACTTTTGCGCTCCCACAGGGGGAGGCCCAGGCGAGAGCGTCTCCGGTGAGCAAGGCGTAGACATATGCTACTTTAGCACGACCAGTGGGAAACAGGGAGGGGGACATCTCAAACTGCACCTCACATTGGTTTAAGAAGCCGCGGCAGGCGAGGGGGTCCCCATCGTAGCGACTCGAAGAGTGAATCCGGGGCCCAGGGTTGGCGTAGGTTGTGGCCACCGGTGACATAGGGACCATGGAACTCTCCTGAGGGGAGAACTTAGCCATTTTTTGGGAGACAGTAGACAGCTGGTTACTGACAAATTGTAAGGCCTCTATGGAAATACTAGTACCCACCTCAGGGGGGTCTGTGTTGGTTGGGCTCTGCATAATGTCACGCCTGTATGCCCGCAGACCTAGCAAGACCCCAGTACTGAGGTGGGAACGGTATTATACCACACACCCACAGCAGTGGGAGCTAGCCCGGAGTGTGGTATAGCGTTGCTGGGCCTGTAAAGAGAGTGGTTAATGATACTTGCAACGTCAGATGGTATAAGCGTAAGGATGGTCGTGTCCGTGTGCCAATGTCCAGGGGTCCAGAGAGTAGAGTCGTCAGGGTACAAAGCCAGGTCCAAGGATGCCAGAGGTAAACGAGATAGTGTCCGTAGCAAGGTTCAAAGGGGTACAGAGAGCAGGTTAGTCCAGGACAAGGTAGGTAAGGGAATCTCCCTTAATTGGATACTCAATTAATAGTCCAGGACAAGCAGGGGTCAAAGCCAGGGGAATCCAAAGTAAACACAGGAGCAGGATACAGCAGGGACACAGAGGGAGCACAGCATAGGTCAGCACACACAGGGAAACAGGAACTATGCAGAGCGAGGAAGAAGAGGACAGACAGGGATTATAAAGGGAGACACACCAATAGGAGAGAGGGGAGGAGCAGAGAGAGAAGTGGGAGACAACAGAGATAGGTCAGGGAGATGAGAGGAGGAGACAGAAGGGGCAGTCAGAGGAATGACCTGTAGGGATTGGGAGGAGGAGTCAGGAACGTGGCAGACCAAAGAAGAGGAGCGTGTGCACGTGCCCTCTGTAAGTTGAGGGTGCGCGCGCACAGGCTGTGACAGGGAGATGGCCCGCAAGGACCGGGAGGAGGAAGCAGAAGGGAGACAGAGCCCAGAGGAGGAGTGTGTGCGCGCGCCCTACGTAAGCTGAGGGAGCGTGCGCACAGGCTGCGTCACCAGGCTCACGGAGCGCCGCGCTGCGGGAACCCCGCTGGAGAGAGGCAGAGGAGCGGACGGGACTGCCAGGAACGGTGAGGTATTGGCCGTGGGCATAGCGGGCGTCTGGGAGCGTCACTGCAAGGGCTCGGGGACCGCGCGGGCGCGCGAGGCCTGCGGGCATGCGCTGAGGCAGTGGGAGAGAGGTAGACGGAGCGGGACAGGAGTGGGAAAGGGTAGAAGGATTGGCAGGAGATGGGACAGAGGGAGAGAAAGAAGGGGAAGGAATCCCCTGAATCATCACAGTGCTACATCGTGTAGTATCCAAGGTATAGTGGTGCTCTGTCTCTTTTCTGTACCTTCCTTGGACCTCATGCAGGTTGGGGCGTGTGAGCAGCGAAGTTACAAGATGGCGGCCAGGAGCTTTTCTCATTCAAACAGACATGCTTTATTTATATTTGGCATGATTCAGGGCCGGCCGGAAATATTCCGGGGCAGACATGGGGTGCGGGGCCTCTTACCCTTTCCTTCGCCATCGCTTCCTGCAGGGGCTGTCATCATGGAGCCGCGATTTTAAATGGCGCTGCGTTGCCATTGCAACGTGATGCCGCACAACATCCCATTGTCATGGCATCGCGACAGCATGTGATGATGCGGCGCCATGATGAGGGACCCTGCAGGAAGAGATGCAGGAGAAGGTAAGAGAGTTACAGAGGACCGCGCTCTCCCCCGGCAATTAGTTTCATTGTTGTGTGGAAGAGCGCGGGGTCTCTGTAACCGCGGGGCTCGGTTCAGAGGCACCTATGGCAACGCCATCAAGCCGGCACTGCTACAGACTTCCTCTTTGGGTGCCTATATAGCTGGGTTGGGCAAATCCAGTCTTCAAGGACCACCAATGGTCAGGTTTTCAGGATATCCCTGCTTCAGCACAGTCGGATTAATCGAACACTGAGCCACTGATTGAGCCACCTGTGCTGAAGCAGGGATATCCTGAAAGCCTGTTGTGGTCCTTGAGGACTAGAGTTGCCCACCTTCGGCTGTAGAGCATCCCCAAAGAGGCACTTTGCTTGTTACCAAGGGCTTATTCTGGCAATCCCTTCTACTCCCTCCAGGACCGTGTGGCACAGGTGCTTTCCACCTTTATCTTCCGGGAACAAGACCTGGCCCCATATCACGGCTCTACCTCTAATAAGGGGAACATTCACTATCTATCAAAACAAAGTGACCGTTCTCTTACATCTCTATAGTAACTATACACAGTGAGGCTCCTCTTTCTAGATCTCCCAGGAACCTGAGTTCCAGAACCGTCACTCCACTGTATATCTCCCCTAGTGATGTCACTATCGCCCTGCATACAAGGGACGGGGCTTACATTCTGCAGTCATCCTGCATTAACCCATAACGTAACCCCTTAGGTAAACTAGTAGTCCCAGTAGGAGAGTTAGTTGCCCCAGATGTTTGAGAAAAAGACCCCCCAGTAGTTAGACTTACCATCTGGTAATATTGCAACATGGGATTCTTAGCAAAGGGTTTGGTGTCTGGATTAATTTGTAGTTTGGGTTCCGGGAGTGTAGAGAGATGCTCAGTGTGATTATACATTGCAACACGTTTTTCTTTCAGGTAGTTAAATCCCATTTAAAAAAAAAAAAATTTTATTCACATTTTTCCAATGTCTTTGGTTACAACACAGTGTAGATAGTTCACATACAGTATTTTTACATTGTCCTTTCTTAAGCACCGCTCGTTTCTACTAAAACATTACTATTACAGTCAACTTTCTAAAATATTATTCCAACCCATGTGAAGTTCTATATATCTTTGCATAACTCAACACAGACATAGGAATAACAGGGAATGGGGGGTACCTGTAGCTATCTTGATCTATCTTCATTACACTTTAGTCTTAATAATATATAATAAAGTTTCAAGTTGTATATCCAAATCATATCGTCTCTTTTCTGCAGGACCTTCCTTTTGCACGGGATATGTGTCTTTTGACCCCATGATAATTAGGGTTGCCAGGTGTCTTGTATTGAACCGGACTGTCCTGTATTTGGACACTGTCCAGAAAATAATGAGAGGTAATACTGGGCATGTATGTGTATACCTGGATTACCTCTCTGGATTTCCCCGAGCAGGGCTGTTGCTATGGGGCTGGGCAGCTTCCACCAACCTTATTGGCTGCATTACACCACAGTAGCCAATCAGGAGGAGGTGTCAAGAGCCTGGGCTTGGGGCCAAGGAGAGGAGGAAACAGCATGGAGTGTGTGCGCGCGTTATTTTTTTGTTGTAGGAGAAGCCCACTGGCAACCCTAATGATAATGCCTTCTTTCCTCTGGTACAGTATATCTTTTAAAATTGTTGTCCATTTTTCACCAAATTGTACACCTAGTGGATCCCCATTATATATGAAATCTCTTCTATTAAAATGTATCAGCTTATATATTTCCTTATCTAGATCTCTGATTGAGGGTGGGGACTGATCTCACTATTTGTTCATTATAACTTTCTTTGTTAGTACAAGAATAGAGTTGAGCGCCTTTGGTATTTTCTTATCTCTTCCTCTGTATTTAGAAAGGTCCCCGAGAAGAAGCGTTCTTTCTTCTTTACTGATATTGATATTGAAAAAACAAGTCCCACTCTTTAAAATGGGTCTCACAAAAAGCAGGCCGTCTCCTGGGCGCTCGGGCTGGGAAAGGCCATTTTGAAGGCCTCGATCCATGCAGTTTGGGTCACGTATAGAAGAAGCGGACAAGACGATGGCAGAAGAGAGGCACCGTATATAGTGAGACGGAGCAGAGGGGGCACAGTGACATCCAGTGCTGTAATGTAAGGGTTCAATTAACCCCTTCAGTACCGGAAACCCTAACTTCTCAAAATGAAGTTGATATATTGCGAGGTGATTATTATACTGAAGCAGTTTGGGGTTTGTCAGTGTCAAGGCAGTTTGTGTGATGGGAATACCTGTGAATGGGGGAGGCGGGGTATACAGTGGCTTTGCAGTATATACACATTATTGCACATGTCCTATGCACAGAGGTGTGGTGCGAAAAGCAGATAGCACTCCCTCTGGAGCTCTGTGCTACAAGCGGGAATAACCCCTTCTGCAACACCGTGAGCTATATATGAAGGCTGTGACAAAGTTACAAAATGTGAATAAAGACATTATATGTTAGATAGAGCCAGTCAGCACACTAATACAAAGCATAAGCAGATGCTAGTCCCATAGAGATAAACAGCATAGTTACCAGTCCGTGAACTAATGAAGGAGACAGCATACAGCAAAGGGTAGTCAAAAAAAGATGTATTCAAAACACACTGTTACACGAATGCCAATGTTTCGGTCCCACAGGGAGACCTTCCTCAACGTCTCCCTGTGGGACCGAAATGTTGGCATTCGTGTAACAGTGTGTTTTGAATACATCTTTTTTTGACTACCCCTTGCTGTATGCTGTCTCCTTCATTAGTTCACGGACTGGTAACTATGCTATATATATATATTAATATATATGTAGCCAGGACTGGTTCTTTGCTACCAGTCTGCCCTCCCTGGCAGTAAACCCTGGTAAGAGCAGGCCTGCCAGAACCTATCATGGGTTTTCCCCACTCACCGCAGTGCCCTTGAGTGAATGGGGAGGAGGTGGCACTAGGCCTGGGTTTAACCAATCCTGGGTTAGACCTGGTACCCTCCTCCTGGCTGTACTTACAGGGATTGCCACCCAAATTGAGTCAGTGCCTCTCCCCACTTGAGAGAGGCAGGTCACACTATAGGTTGCCCGAACAGTGGCCTTCTCTGTTCCTCTTCCCCTCGGGGGGAAGAGTGTGTACCTTTCCCCGCTTCCTAATAGAGGTTCAGGGAAGAGCAAGGACTGCTGCGGGGGCCCTTGACCTGTAGTGCAAGTCCAGGGACCATCCTACAGCAGGGTAGCCTAGCCAGAGACTGCATTGAATCAACTGCCGTGGCTGTGTGTGCTGACAGAATAAACCGTTCCTGTTCTTATACCTCCTGCCTGGTGTGTAATCTTTCTGGGGAAAGAGAGGGGATTGTGTTCTACCGTAGGAGATTGCCTCCATACATCTGGAGCCTGCGGCAGATGGAGGCGCTGTACCACTAGAGATCCATGTGGGGTATGTACCCCGGAAACCTGTCCTGTGTCCCCACAACCATCGGCGGACGACTGAGCCATCCTGCTTACCAACAGGTAGCATGCACCACACACGCTGTAATGGCAGAATCTCCCACCGGGTGGGGGAGACACCGTTACATATATTTATAATAGATTAAAAAAATTAGCAGCACTCATAGGACTCGAACGGAATAATTTTTGTGATTTTTTGCGTTTTGATCCCCGTGTCTCCCCACTGCTGGATGAATTCTCCCCAATGATTTCCCAGGTCCTGCGGTTACAGCCTCTTCTCCACGCTGCTCCAACACACCTTCTGATCTCATCCTCCCATCTTACCTATATATATTTCATTTACATTTTCAGTGGTTGCTCTGCCCTCTCTCAGCTCCTCTGTTACAGGAGAAAAAACACCTTCTAACATTCCTAATCGGAGATTTAGATCAAGAGTAGGCCTTTTCTTTTGTTACCGCCTTTAATCAGACCAGGGGCCACCAACAGGTCAGGTTTTCAGGATATCCCTGCTTCCGCACAGGTGGTGCAGTCTTTAACTGAGCCACCTGTGTTGAAGCTGGTTCTTTGACGGAGCCACTTGTGCTGAAGCAGGGATACCTCCATCTCCCCTACCCCAGATCAACACCTCCAGCTTCCCCACCCAAGGCAGACTCCTCTCCATCTCCCCCACCCCTGACCGACACCTCCATCTCCCTCACCCCTGACCGACACCTCCATCTCCCCCACCCATGACCGACACCTTCATCTCCCTCACCCCTGACCGACACCTCCATCTCCCCTACCCCTGACCGACACCTCCATCTCCTCCACCCCCGACCGACACCTCCATCTCCCCCACCCCTGACCGACACCTCCATCTACCCCACCCCTGCCGGAAACCACCATCTCCCCCACCCTTGACCGACACCTCTCCATCTCACCCACCCCTGACCGACACCTCTCCATCTCACCCACCCCTGACCGACACCTCTCCATCTCCCCCACCACTGAGCGACACCTCCATCTCTCCCACCCCATACGACACCTCCATCTTCCCCACCCTTGACCGACACCTCCATCTCCCCCACCCTTGACCGACACCTCTCCATCTCCCCCACCCCTGAACGACAACTCCATCTCCCCCACACCTGACCGACACCTGCATCCCACCCACCCCTGACCGACTCCTCTCCATCTCCTAGGCCTAACAGACACCCAGCTCTTTACATTTCTCTCTCTGCAACTCAAGTGTCAGACACACACTTCCCTATCTCTCACTCCCACCCAGGACAGACCCATCTCTCCCCAACCCACCCAATCACAGACAGACAGACGTAGGGTGCATATTAAGCTGTGTTTATTGGGGTGCTCTTAGTTTAATGGGGTGCTCAGGCTCAGCAGAGCAGAGAGATGGCTCCTCAGGGCCAGTTGCAGCACGTGCAGCTCTGGTCAAACACCAGTCCGGCCGCACACTGCGAGGGGTATGTCCGCCCCCCAGCGCATTGGTAAAACCGGTTGGTGTTTGCGTGATTCACGTAGAATCCATCAGTTTTACCCGAGCAGAAGTTGGGATCAACCTCGACTCCAGGGGGATTGGTGACCTCTCCGGGGGGAGTGGGAGGTGGGGTGACCTCTCCGGGGGGCGTGGGGGGTGGTTGTGCGGAAGGGTCGCAAGGATCTCCAGGGCAGTTTGTGACTGATCCTAAAATGGCAACAAAAAAATTAAAACAACTTTACATTAAAAATACATTTATTTTATTTTATTTTTTTTACTTTTTATATAATTTCTACCATGATCTTTCCCTTTTACCATGTCACGCCGGCAGAAACATTTCCGGCATTTGTCAATTTGTATTTATGTCTTTATTTATATAGCGCCATGCAGGTGCACAGCGCGTCACAGCAGCAATACACGCGGCATAATAATATAACACACAGTGGGAATAGGCGCTCCAGACATGATAGTAACAATAAGAAAGTCCCTGTCCCGAAGAGCTTACAATCTAACTATCATGGGAACTGGCTGAGGGGGCGTCACCAGAGTCGAGGTTCAGCTCCGAAGGACCCCCGCCCCCTCCCTCCCCCGCTGCTGTAGATATAATATAAATTATAATACATACATGGAGGCGGGATCGCTGATTTAATCTAAGGAATCCATTACACTGAGACGTTAAGTTGCTGTGTTGACCTGACAGTTTAATGCATTTTGCTAAGAAACAGAATAAAATATATATATGTTTCTGTTCGTTTTCATTGATTTTCTAATTTCTTAGAGCAGGAACACGAGATCATCAGACATGTCGCCCTGTCCCCAACCAAAACGTAGCGATAACACTGGACCCCTGTGACGAGGCTCAGTTTGTCTGGTGAGGTCACGGTGATGTCACACACAAACACGTCCCGCCCCTTGGCTCATACCTTCCAGCAGGGATTTCAGGTGGTTGATCAGCGGATACTTCCCCTCGTTGCAGAAAGTTCCCAGGAAATCGTCCAGATCAATGGCCCAAACCATGGCCCCCCCGAAGCCGCCTTCCTTCAGGAATTTCACCTGGGTAGCAGAGGATTCAATGATCACACGAGGCTTTGGCAGATACAGGCCTCAATGTAAGGTGGCACAGGGACAGACAGGTCCCCTCCGTGTCACGGGGTCACCCTGCAAGGGAGGGACATTGGTTCCACTTCCTCTTTTTGACCCTGGTTTCATGTAAGCTCTTGGGGTCAGGACAGGGGCCAATCGTGCACACGCGCACAATGTATCATATATCTGAACCCTGACCGCATCATTAAACCCCCCGAGCGCCAGCACAGAGCCCCTCACACAGGCCCAGACTCCCTCTTACTTTGCACTCGTAGCTCTGTTTGTTGTCGAACCCGACCCACTCATTATCCTTGCAGGCATAGGGCACCTTCTGGTCCGCAATCCATTTCACGGTTGTCCCTTTGAGCCAGTTGCAGATCTGTGAGAGAGGGGAGCGCAGGGTGAAGTGTTAGCAGAGGGAGAGCGGAGCGTAGGGTGTAGAGGGAGAGGGGGAGGGAGAGAGGAGCGCAGGGTGCAGCGTTAGCAGAGTGAGAGGGGAGCGCAGGGTGCAGTGTTAGCAGAGCGAGAGCGTAGGATGCAGAGGGAGAGGGGGAGGGTGGAGTGCAGGGTGCAGTGTTAGCAGAGGGAGAGGGGGGCGCAGGGTGCAGTGTTCGCAGAGGGAGAGGGGAGCGTATGGTGCAGAGGGAGAGGGGGGCGCAGGGTGCAGTGTTCGCAGAGGGAGAGGGGAGCGTATGGTGCAGAGGGAGAGGGGGAGGGTGGAGTGCAAGGCGCAGTGTTAGCAGAGGGAGAGGGGAGCGCAGGGTGCAGTGTTAGCAGAGGAAGAGGGGAGCCCAGGGTGCAGTGTTAGCAGAGAGAGAGGGGAGCGCAGGGTGCAGTGTTAGCAGAGGGAGAGGGGAGCGCAGGGTGCAGTGTTAGCAGAGGGAGAGGGGAGCGCAGGGTGCAGTGTTAGCAGAGGGAGAGGGGAGCCCAGGGTGCAGTGTAGAATATTGCTGAGTATATAAACACACCACTATACATAATGATGTAGAGCAAGGGTGTGCAAACTGGGGGTCGTGCCCCCCCCCCCATTGTCTGCGGGGGCGCAGGGTTTACAGAGACCCCACGCGCTTCCCGAAGGCACTTAAATTAAATGCAGGGGAAGCAGCGAAAGCCTGCACTTATTGGTTCAGACGGCTTCTGGAGACGCGTCACCATGGCAATGTGACGTCATGACGCCCACAACGCCGGAGCCGAGGTAAGAGGGGGCGAGCCGGTAGGGGGGGCACCGACAAAAAAGATTGCGCTCCCCTGAGTAGAGCATACACCAATAGTAAACACGCCGTGCTGTATAATAACGCCGAGTAGCTCTATACACAGATAGTGAACACGCTGCGGTCACCTCGTAGTAAGCCCAGAATCCGGCCTCACGAGTGTATTGTCCGGCAGAGCCTGCTCCGGCCACAGGTATTCCCACATCGCACTTGCTGGGGTTCGGGTTCCTGAAGGTTCGGCCGTAGGTCGGGAATCCAACCATCAGTTTCTCAGCAGGGACCCCGTTATCCCTCCAGTAATTCATAGCGAATCTCTGCGGGGGCGTCGGGGAGGGAGAGAGAGGGAGAGGGGGAGAGAGGGAGAGGGGGAAGTAGAGAGGGGGGGGAGGGAGAGAGAGGGGAGGGGGAGGGAGAGAGAGGGGAGGGGGGAGGGAGAGAGAGAGAGGGGGGGGTCACACACAGGCAGGTAGAAAGCAGTGGTACCGTGTCCATGGATAACAGGACATGCGCCAGTCCCTTTATTTAAATGTCACATCTCTACACACTGTGCTCTTCTCCTGCACAGATCCCAAACACCAGTATACACAGCTCTGCCCCCCACCCTGTTACACAAGAGATGGCTATTTTACTCATACTTATACTAGAAATAGTTTATTATCTCTGCGAAGCTCGCTATCAAGAGGCTTGTAATGAGATGGAAGCAAAAGAGCGAACTCTTTTCAATGTGACTCCTATCTTCCTTAGGACAGTATACAAGTTCTGCGTGCGGTCTGTGCCTGAAGTATACTTTACATGTGCATTACGTGTACACTATGTATGTCCACGCTTCTGCATTTTATGTAACCCTGCATTTCGCGTCCTGTGTGTGCCCTGTGTGTAACCCTGTGTGTGCCCTGTGTGTAACCCTGTGTGTGCTCTGCGTGTGCATTACAGTAGCTGGGGTGGGGTTTTCCTTACGATGTGGAAGTAAATTAAGTCTCCCACGTCCGTGGAACCCCGGCACAGGGGGCTGTTGTGTCCAGCCAGCGTGTCCCAGCCCCCGTGGAAATCGTATGTCATCACGCTGATAAAATCCAGGGTCCTGGAGGAGAGGAACAGCTCGGTCACATGATCACCCACTTCAGAGACCAGAGGAAAGCGACACACACTGAGAAATTACCCAGTCACAGAACCCACAACACCCACTTCAGATACAAGGTACATCCTTGTTACCGCCTCGTCTCTAGCCCCCCTTCCGTCCCACTGCCCCCCTTATCTCCTATCCATCACTGCCCTCCCCCTCTCTTTCCCATCTCCCTCCAGCCTGGTCACCTGCCGCCCCCCTCACTCCTCCCCCCCTTATTCTCCCCTTCCCCTCCTCCCCTCCTCCCCTCCTCCCCTCCTCTCCCCACACTCACTGTCCGATTTTTGCGATCTCGTAGCCCGCGTCGATGGTCGCTTTCCCCGCAGACACTGCCGCTGTCAACAGGAGGCGCGGACGCTTCGTGGCCTCAGCTTCTGCTACGAACGCAGCGAGCAATTCCTGCGAGAGCCCGGGATAAGATATTAGATGAGAATGACATAGGTGGGAACACTAAGAGCGTAAGCTCCTCAGGGCAGGAGTCTCCCATTCCCTTATGGTCAGGGATTCTCAACTCCAGTTCTCAAGACCTGCCCAACAGGTCAGGTTTTCAGGATCTCAGCTTCAGCACAGGTGGCTCAATCAGTCCCTGCTTCCTTCAGCACAGGTGGCTCAATCAGTCCCTGCTTCACAGTCTTCGACTGAGCCACCTGTGCTGATGCTGGGAAAGCCTTAAAACCTGACCTGTATTTGTCTCCAGGACTGGAGTTGAGAACCCCTGTCTTATGTCATATACCGCTGCAGTTATCCGCATGGCTTGTCATTCATTTCCCCTCACCTACACCTGCCACCACCACAACCCAACACTACCATCTGTGGCTCCAAATTGCCCAACTCCTACTAGTCTCAGATCTTCAGCTTCTTCAGCAAACGACCCTCCTCTTCCATTCCCTTGTCCAGCAGTAACAGTCATTACCCAGACTACTCCTTGTCCATCGTCATTACCCAGACTACTCCTTGTCCGTCGTCATTACCCAGACTACTCCTTGTCCATCGTCATTACCCAGACTACTCCTTGTCCATCGTCATTACCCAGACTATTCCTTGTCCATCGTCATTACCCAGACTACTCCTTGTCCATCGTCATTACCCAGACTATTCCCTGTCCATCGTCATTACCCAGACTATTTCCAGTCCGACGTCATTACCCAGACTATTCCTTTATCCATCGTCATTACCCAAACTACTCCCTGTCCATCGTCATTACCCAGACTACTCCCTGTCCATCGTCATTACCCAGACTACTCCTTGTCCATCGTCATTACCCAGACTACTCCTTGTCCATCTTTCACTGTGAACAATAATTTGTATGGAATCCCAATTCTGCCGGACGTCAGCATATCCCATGTTCTTCTTCCTCTTTCCATTTCTCTGCTTCTGCCCCTAATTTCACAGCGTCCCCCAACTGCAAACTGCTAACGTCCGACCAGTTGGGCTAATGATCCTTAATTCACTCCGTTTCTTTCGACGAATGTGTATCCAAACCCTTAACCCTAGGCCCAGATGTTTTCCATTTAATACATGGAACCATAATGGGTCTGTTTCTCCATTGAATCGAGGCTCTACGAATAAATATTCCTCTCACTGGTCACATAACGGACTCAGGGAGACGGTGGCAGTGTAAGATAAATGTATTCTGTATACAGTTGATCCAGAAACCACAGCTGCCCAAGAATCAGCTGTTTCCTATGTGGACACCTGGCCCTTACCAATACAACTTTGTTTTCAGAAGGTGAAACAATTGAAGCAAGACTAGGCTAGTTGGGGTTCATGCTGAATATAAAAGGGTTACAGCAATAGCCTTAATGGTTCATCTTTTATTGCAGTGCAAGAAAGACCAGGATGGACAAATGAGAAAGAACAATAACACAAATAATAGTGCAATCCTGTATATTAGAGGAATGATTCAATAGAGACTGTGAACATATATAGTGGACAGAAGAATTATAAATAAATGGCCACTGCTATATTCCCATATGATGGGGGAAAGATGCAAGAATAAATGCACACATGACAGAATGGTCAAAATTAAGGATAGCCAAACAAATGTAGTCATAAAAAAAAAAGAAGAAAGTTTAGTTGATGAACATCAGTGGGCACACGGATGCAGTGGGAACTTACAAAGAAGCCCCAGAACACAGGCAATGAATATAGAGCTCAGTTGGTGTCCATTGTGGGAGAAGTAACCTGTTTGCGGTATGGCTGCTACAGGGGGGTCAAGCTGCGCTGGCGATTCCTCCACTGTCAGGCTCCGCAGGACTTCCGGGTTCCCACTGCATCCGTGTGCCCACTGATGTTCATCAACTAAACTTTCTTCTTTTTTTTTTATGACTACATTTGTTTGGCTATCCTTAATTTTGACCATTCTGTCATGTGTGCATTTATTCTTGCATCTTTCCCCCATCATATGGGAATATAGCAGTGGCCATTTATTTATAATTCTTCTGTCCACTATATATGTTCACAGTCTCTATTGAATCATTCCTCTAAGATACAGGATTGCACTATTATTTGTGTTATTGTTCTTTCTCCTCATTTGTCCATCCTGGTGTCTGCGTTCCCTGACTCTTTGACATTGCAACCAGTTAAGGATCTACAAGGAAGATCCATTGAAGGTCGAGCTGCAAATTCGAACACCAGTTGTATATTCTTTTTTCTTTATTTGCCATTTTATTATCATAATATTGTTATTATTCCTTGGTATCTGGAACACCCTTAGGAGCGCCTGGTGATTTCTGTGTTAGTGCAAGAGAGAGCCTTTTGTTTGTGGTACAAGAAAGTCTGTTACAGGAAACGGCTTTCTGAGTTACACATAACCGCAATAAGAGAAGTACGGGGGCAAACTGTTTTGAAGTAATTAACCAAGTGAATTCCAAAATACTCCAATATACACTGGCGACACAGTTTATTGCACTGCGGCCAGATCCGCAAGCCGGGAGATTTCCCGGCTTGCTAGTGGCCGCCCCTCGGCGTGCCGCGCGTCACCGACGCGCGGTCACGCGTCATCGGGAGCGTGCGCCCCCTGCACGCGCGTCCAGGGCTCCCCGAGGGAGCCCTGGTGTCCCGCGATGTGGGGGACGGCGGCAGGGGGTTCCGGGGGACCCAGCGGACCCGGCAGCGGGAGGGAGAGCGCCCCGATCGGAGGGCGCTCTTCCGCTGCTTCGGCGCGCGCCCGTCACCCTCCGGCGCGCGCCAGGCTACTGCTGCGGCCGAGAACGGGCAAATGCTCGAATAAACTCGGCCGCAGCAGTACATTGCCCTCTGCAGTAGCACGCACACGCACACACAACGCACACACACACACACACACACACACACACACGCACACACAACGCACACACACACACACACACACACACACACACACACACACACACACACACACACACACACACACACACACACACACACACACACACACACACACACACAGCAATATGATTTAAATCAACATCTTCCACACTTCCAACACCATCAGCTACATATACGAGAAGATATCACCATCGCCCTGACTGACACATGCACTGCCTTGGAGCATCTTACCAGCATCTTACCTGCATCCAGGGTCATTTCTCCATCCGCGACACAACCTCTGTCGCGGGGGAAAGTAATACTGTCGCGGGGGAAAGTAACGCTGTCGCGGGGGAAAGTAACGCTGTCGCGGGGGAAAGTAACGCTGTCGCGGGGGAAAGTAACGCTGTCGCGGGGGAAAGTAACGCTGTCGCGGGGGAAAGTAACGCTGTCGCGGGGGAAAGTAACGCTGTCGCGGGGGAAAGTAACGCTGTCGCGGGGGAAAGTAACGCTGTCGCGGGGGAAAGTAACGCTGTCGCGGGGGAAAGTAACGCTGTCGCGGGGGAAAGTAACGCTGTCGCGGGGGAAAGTAACGCTGTCGCGGGGGGAAAGTAACGCTGTCGCGGGGGGAAAGTAACGCTGTCGCGGGGGAAAGTAACGCTGTCGCGGGGGGAAAGACAAAGTAACACTGTCGCGGGGGGAAAGTAATACTGTCGCGGGGGAAAGTAATACTGTCGCGGGGGAAAGTAATACTGTCGCGGGGGAAAGTAACACTGTCGCGGGGGAAAGTAACACTGTCGCGGGGGAAAGTAACACTGTCGCGGGGGAAAGTAACACTGTCGCGGGGGAAAGTAATACTGTCGCGGGGGAAAGTAATACTGTCGCGGGGGAAAGTAATACTGTCGCGGGGGAAAGTAATACTGTCGCGGGGGAAAGTAATACTGTCGCGGGGGAAAGTAATACTGTCGCGGGGGAAAGTAATACTGTCGCGGGGGAAAGTAACACTGTCGCGGGGGAAAGTAATACTGTCGCGGGGGAAAGTAATACTGTCGCGGGGGAAATTAACGCTGTCGCGGGGGAAAGTAACGCTGTCGCGGGGGAAAGTAATGCTGTCGCGGGGGAAAGTAATACTGTCGCGGGGGAAAGTAATACTGTCGCGGGGGAAAGTAATACTGTCGCGGGGGAAAGTAATGCTGTCGCGGGGGAAAGTAATACTGTCGCGGGGGAAAGTAATACTGTCGCGGGGGAAAGTAATGCTGTCGCGGGGGAAAGTAATACTGTCGCGGGGGAAAGTAATGCTGTCGCGGGGGAAAGTAATACTGTCGCGGGGGAAAGTAATACTGTCGCGGGGGAAAGTAATACTGTCGCGGGGGAAAGTAATACTGTCGCGGGGGAAAGTAACACTGTCGCGGGGGAAAGTAATACTGTCGCGGGGGAAAGTAATACTGTCGCGGGGGAAAGTAATGCTGTCGCGGGGGAAAGTAATACTGTCGCGGGGGAAAGTAATACTGTCGCGGGGGAAAGTAATACTGTCGCGGGGGAAAGTAATACTGTCGCGGGGGAAAGTAATACTGTCGCGGGGAAATTATCCATCATTACCAGACTACTCCTTGTCCATTGTCATTACCCAGACTACTCCCTGTCCATCGTCAAGGCTCATTCTTTGCTTTGCCCCATCCTTCTCAGTATAAAGAAACCTGTCCTGTTTGTTGGTTACATCAAGGCAAATGCACAGTTGGTGGAGAATATATTATTACCACCCCTGTGTATTACAAGATCGGGGATGTTTTCATCTCTGGAAAATCCAAACTATAAAACATCTATAGGGATTTAGGATAAAAGTTACAGCCGGAGTTTGTGAAAGATCTGCATTTGTTTCTGCAGACATTAGGGCAAAACCCTTACACAAGTGGCAATGAGATAATGTAACACACACACACACACACACACACACACACACACACACACACACACACACACACACGTTTAGTGTTTATGGAGTTATCCACGTTTTGGTCCACACACTTTCCCATAATTCTATTCACAATATACCAGTCTTCACAAAAGGTATCTGGTTCCCCAATTCTTCTGTTCCATTCATTAGAACCCCAGCATGGAATGTTACTGTACCCCTTGTACAGTACCTAATATCCCCTCTCACTGGCCATGGACTGGTTCTATTGATTCTACAAAGTCAGATATTAGATTAGGGATGGGTACAGAGTTGGGTGTTAGGGATGGGTACAGAGTTGGGTGTTAGGGATGGGTACAGAGTTGGGTGTTAGGGATGGGTACAGAGTTGGGTGTTAGGGATGGGTACAGAGTTGGGTGTTAGGGATGGCTACAGAGTTGGGTGTTAGGGATGGCTACAGAGTTGGGTGTTAGGGATGGCTACAGAGTTGGGTGTTAGGGATGGCTACAGAGTTGGGTGTTAGGGATGGCTACAGAGTTGGGTGTTAGGGATGGCTACAGAGTTGGGTGTTAGGGATGGGTACAGAGTTGGGTGTTAGGGATGGGTACAGAGTTGGGTTTAACAGACGTCACTATTGTTAAAGATGGATTGCAAGAACTAGAGTATGAGGCTAAAGAAACACAGATCGCTGTGTGCCAAGGTCAATGGCTCAAAGCCATCCACTGAAGGACCCCAAGGTTAAACTGGTGGGACACTTTTCTGGGGTACAGCAGATATCATATTTTAATGCCATGTACCGTTCTGTGGTTATTCTCACCATTGTACAAATCATTCTGATTATGTGTGTAGCCATGGCTGGTCCAGGGCTATATTTTCTGCCTCCTGAGATGTAAGTCCTAGTAGCTACAGGAGGTGTCAGGCTATCCTGTGGGTTTAAACATCCCCCCCCCCCTCATGCTGCCTCTCTGAGTGACTGGTGTGGAGGTGAAACTGGATCTTTGTACAGCCAATCAAGGTGCAGGCCTTGTGCCCTCCCCCTCTGTGCCTTAGGGAGGAAGTGTTCTAAATTATAGTCAGTCTAGTTGAGTCTAGAGTTCAGTTGGAGCTGAGCTGGAGCCGAGTCCCTCCCGGCCGGGAGGAGACATGCTCTCAGCCCCTTAGGCCTCGGTCCCGCTG
Organism: Ascaphus truei; assembly: GCF_040206685.1. Lineage (NCBI taxonomy): Eukaryota > Metazoa > Chordata > Amphibia > Anura > Ascaphidae > Ascaphus > Ascaphus truei. The sequence goes on along the minus strand of NC_134491.1, from coordinate 21,017,050 downwards.
CGCTCGTTGGCGCGGGCGGCGAGTTCCCCACCAGCAGGGGAATCCTCGCGAGCCGGTCCCGGTCCCCACTGGCTGCACAGCTGATTACACGCTGTAGCGCGTCAGCCGCTGGAGACACCAGAGAATGGTGTTTCCTAGCGTTGACGCGTGACGTGTGTGGCTGTGAGCCAATGGGGAGGGGAGGCTTCGGGAGGAGGAGAGGCTTCGGGGAGCGGGGAGGAGTGTGGAGTGAAAGCAGGTGAGTGCCTCTCTGTGTGTGTCTGAGTGCGTGCGTGCCTGTCTGTGTGTGTGTGTGTGTGTGTATGTGTATGTGTGTGCCTGAGTGCGTGCGTGCCTGTCTGTGTGTGTGTGTGTGTGTATGTGTGTGCCTGAGTGCGTGCGTGCCTGTCTGTGTGTGTATGTGTGTATGTGTGTGCCTGAGTGCGTGCGTGCCTGTCTGTGTGTGTATGTGTGTGCCCGAGTGCGTGAGTGCCTGCCTCTGTCTGTGTGTGTGTGTGTGTATGAGTGCGTGAGTGCCTGCCTGTGTGTGTGTGTGTGTGCGTGTGTGTGTGTGTGTATGAATGAGTGCCTGCGTGTGTGTGTGTGTGTGTGTGTGTGTATATGAATGAGTGCCTGGGTGTGTGTGTTTAAACTTACTTTCCAGCTCCAGCCCGAGTCCGTGGAGGGAGGGGGGGGAGAGTAGCGGGTCCCTCCGCTCAAGCCACGCCCCCCCTCCCTGTCAAACCGCCCACCTCCCGCCCACCTCCTGCTCCGGCTCCCGCTCCCTACAGACCGCAGATCGCGGTTTGTGTATCTCAGCGCACCGCCTGTCAGCAGCGCAGGTGCGCTGACATACACAGACCGCGATATGCGGTCTGTAGGGAGCGGGAGCCGGAGCGGGAGGTGGGCGGGAGTGGGAGGTTTGAGCGGGAGGGGGGGCGTGGCTTGAGCGGAGGGACCCGCTACTCTCCCCCCCCCCCCCCCCCCTCCCTCCCTCCACGGGCTCGGGCTGGAGCTGCTGATGGTAAGTAAAACACACACACACACTCATACATACACACACACACACACACACACGCGCACACACAGGCAGGCACTCACGCACTCATACACACACACACACAGACAGAGGCAGGCACTCAGGCACTCATACACACACACACACACACAGAAAGAGGCAGGCACTCACGCACTCATACACACACACACACACAGAAAGAGGCAGGCACTCACGCACTCAGACACATACACACACACAGACAGGCACTCACGCTGCTTTCACTCCACACTCCTCCCCGCTCCCCGAAGCCTCTCCTCCTCCCGAAGCCTCCCCTCCCCATTGGCTCACAGCCACACCACGTGACGCGTCAACGCTAGGGATCACCATTTTATTGTGTCCCATAGCAGCTGACGCGCCACAGCGTGTAGTAAGCTGTGCAGCCAGGGGGGACCGGCTCCGCAGGATTCCCCTGCTGGTGGGGAACTCGCGTGTGGCCGCCCGCGCCAACGAGCGCAGCGGGACCGAGGCCTTAGGGGTTGAGGTGAAAGATCTAATAGGCTGCAAGGCCTCAATTGCGAGAAGTCAGGGACCATCCAGAGGCCTGAGACTTATCCTGAAAACCCTATGCATACGCTGTAATGACAACTGCAGTGGCTGCCTCAATAAAGGATCCCGTTTTATATATCATTACCTAAGTTTCAGTCTATTGGGTAGAGGTATGAGAGAAGACTGTCATGGTGGGGACTGTCTCCAGTACACCTGGAGCCTGCTATGACTGAAGGAGCTTACCCTGTGTCCCCTTACCATCGCAGACGCTCATCTCTCCTGAACCCTCACATGTAACAAGCACCATGACATCTGAATCATACCATCAACTTACCGTGTGTGTGTGTACTTAAAAATGTGTCTTCAGTGTCATTGGCAATTCCAGGCGGCCATGTTTATCTATCCCAGATACCGAGAGCAGATTCGGGGGGTACATACAAGAAGCCAAAATGGAAGTTGGTTCAGGATAGATGTGGCAGTGTGAGATGCTGAGAGCAGGGGGAAGTGCAAAGCCCGGCTACCCACCTGGGTCAGGGTTGTAAATTTCTGCTTGTCCTCGGGAGGGCTTCCGCGGGACCCCGGGTATTCGACGTCCAGGTCGATGCCGTCAAAGTCGTATAGCCGCAGATGCGCGATCACAGAATCAATGAAGATTTTACGGGTGCCGCTGCTGGCAACCATCGCCGTGAACCTGGGAGCACGAGGGGACGAGCCGGGCGTGAACTGGGACTTTATACCTGTATATACCCCGCTACAGAGTGGCATACCTGTATATACCAGCTACAGAGTGGCATACCTGTATATACCAGCTACAGAGTGGCATACCTGTATATACCCTGCTACAGAGTGGCATACCTGTATACCAGCTACAGAGTGGCATACCTGTATACCAGCTACAGAGTGGCATACCTGTATATACCCTGCTACAGAGTGGCATACCTGTATATACCCCGCTACAGAGTGGCATACCTGTATATACCAGCTACAGAGTGGCATACCTGTATATACCAGCTACAGAGTGGCATACCTGTATATACCAGCTACAGAGTGGCATACCTGTATATACCCCGCTACAGAGTGGCATACCTGTATATACCCTGCTACAGAGTGGCATACCTGTATATACCAGCTACAGAGTGGCATACCTGTATATACCAGCTACAGAGTGGCATACCTGTATATACCAGCTACAGAGTGGCATACCTGTATATACCAGCTACAGAGTGGCATACCTGTATATACCAGCTACAGAGTGGCATACCTGTATATACCAGCTACAGAGTGGCATACCTGTATATACCAGCTACAGAGTGGCATACCTGTATATACCCCGCTACAGAGTGGCATACCTGTATATATCAGCTACAGAGTGGCATACCTGTATATACCAGCTACAGAGTGGCATACCTGTATATATCAGCTACAGAGTGGCATACCTGTATATACCAGCTACAGAGTGGCATACCTGTATATACCAGCTACAGAGTGGCATACCTGTATATACCAGCTACAGAGTGGCATACCTGTATATACCAGCTACAGAGTGGCATACCTGTATATACCAGCTACAGAGTGGCATACCTGTATATACCAGCTACAGAGTGGCATACCTGTATATACCAGCTACAGAGTGGCATACCTGTATATACCAGCTACAGAGTGGCATACCTGTATATACCAGCTACAGAGTGGCATACCTGTATATACCAGCTACAGAGTGGCATACCTGTATATACCAGCTACAGAGTGGCATACCTGTATATACCAGCTACAGAGTGGCATACCTGTATATACCAGCTACAGAGTGGCATACCTGTATATACCAGCTACAGAGTGGCATACCTGTATATACCAGCTACAGAGTGGCATACCTGTATATACCAGCTACAGAGTGGCATACCTGTATATACCAGCTACAGAGTGGCATACCTGTATATACCAGCTACAGAGTGGCATACCTGTATATACCAGCTACAGAGTGGCATACCTGTATATACCAGCTACAGAGTGGCATACCTGTATATACCAGCTACAGAGTGGCATACCTGTATATACCAGCTACAGAGTGGCATACCTGTATATACCAGCTACAGAGTGGCATACCTGTATATACCAGCTATAGAATGGCATACCTGTATACCAGCTACAGAGTGGCATACCTGTATATACCCAGCTACAGAGTGGCATACCTGTATATACCCAGCTACGGAGTGGCATACCTGTATATACCAGCTACAGAGTGGCATACCTGTATATACCAGCTACAGAGTGGCATACCTGTATATACCAGCTACAGAGTGGCATACCTGTATATACCAGCTACAGAGTGGCATACCTGTATATACCAGCTACAGAGTGGCATACCTGTATATACCAGCTATAGAATGGCATACCTGTATACCAGCTACAGAGTGGCATACCTGTATATACCCAGCTACGAGGCTGTATAGCTATACATGTACATACCCAGCTACGGAGTGGCATACCTGTATAAACCCAGCTACGGAGTGGTATACCTGTATATTCCCAGCTACGGAGTGGTATACCTGTATATACCCATATACGAGGCTGTATATACCCCGCTACAGGTTGTCTGTCCTTATATATGGTTATAAGACAATATTCCCCTGTATACTGATGTACTGCACAACACCCCCATGCATCCCTCGGCAGGTTCTCCCCCGCTATATTCCGCATGGAGAATGTGGGACTCACTTGGCGGTCCCGAAGTTCCAGCCTCCGATGGCCAATAACGTCACCAGCTTTGGGTTCCTGGGACACACAGAAGCACAGAATCACCACGAGTGAGAACGGCACAGGGTAACCAGGCCGGCACAGGGTAAGCGGGGGAAAGCCCGGCACAGGGTAAGCAGGGAGGGGGTGGGGAGAAGAAAGGCCGGCAAAGGGCAAGCTGGGGAAAGGCTGGCACACACAGGATGGGGGCATAAGGGCAGGCAGTGGGGTGGGAAAGCTGGAACAGGGCAGGCGGGCACAGGGCAAGTGGGGGAGAGGACGGCACAGAGTATGAGGGGAGGGGGTGGACGACGGACGGCACAGGGTATGTGGGGAGGGGGTGGGGCAGGACGGCACAGGATAGGTGGGGAGGGGGTGGGGGCAGGACGGCACAGGGTAGGTGGGGGCGGGGTGGGTGAGGACGGCACAGGGTAGGTGGGGAGGGTGTGGGTGGAAGGACGGCACAGGGTAGGTGGGGAGGGGGTGGGGGGAAGAACGGCACAGGGTAGGTGGGGAGGGTGTGGGTGGAAGGACGGCACAGGGTAGGTGGGGAGGGTGTGGGTGGAAGGACGGCACAGGGTAGGTGGGGAGGGGGTGGGGGGGAAGGACGGCACAGGGTAGGTGGGGAGGGGGTGGGGGCAGGACGGCACAGGGTAGGTGGGGTGGGGGCAGGACGGCACAGGTTAGGTGGGGTGGGGGCAGGACGGCACAGGTTAGGTGGGGTGGGTGAGGACGGCACAGGGTTGGTGGGGGGGGCGGCACAGGGTAGGTGGGGGGAGGACGGCACAGGGTAGGTGGGGAGGGAGTGGGGGAGGGAGTGGGGGCAGGTCGGCACAGGGTAGGTGGGAGGGAGTGGGGGCAGGACGGCACAGGGTAGGTGGGGAGTTGGTGGGGGCAGGATGGCACAGGTTAGGTGGGGAGGGGGTGGGGGCAGGACGGCACAGGTTAGGTGGGGAGGGGGTGGGGGCAGGATGGCACAGGTTAGGTGGGGTGGGGAGGGGTTGGGGGCAGGACGGCATAGGTTAGGTGGGGTGGGGAGGGGGTGGGGGCAGGACAGCACAGGGTAGGTGGGGGGAGGACGGCACAGGGTAGGTGGGGAGGGAGTGGGGGCAGGATGGCACAGGGTAGGTGGGGAGGGGGTGGGGGCAGGACGGCATAGGGTAGGTGGGGGCAGGACGGCACAGGGTAGGTGGGGGCAGGACGGCACAGGGTAGGTGGGGAGGTGGTGGGGGCAGGACGGCACAGGGTAGGTGGGGAGTTGGTGGGGGCAGGATGGCACAGGTTGGTGGGGAGGGGGTGGGGTTAGGACGACACAGGTTAGGTGGGGAGGGGGTGGGGGCAGGATGGCACAGGTGGGGTGGGGAGGGGGTGGGGGCAGGACGGCACAGGTGGGGTGGGGAGGGGGAGGGGGCAGGATGGCACAGGGTAGGTGGGGAGGGAGTGGGGGCAGGATGGCACAGGGTAGGTGGGGAGGAAGTGGGGGCAGGATGGCACAGGGTAGGTGGTGAGGGTGTGGGGGCAGGACGGCACAGGGTAGGTGGGGGTAGGACAGCACAGGGTAGGTTGGGGCAGGACGGCACAGGGTAGGTGGGGAGGGGTTGGGGGCAGGACGGCACAGGGTAGGTGGGGAGGGGGTGGAGGCAGGACGGCACAGGGTAGGTGGGGAGGGGGTGGGGGCAGGACGGCACAGGTGGAGGGGGTGGGGGCAGGACGGCACAGGGTAGGTGAGGACGGCATAGGGTTGGTGGGGGGAGGACGGCACAGGGTAGGTGGAGAGGGAGTGGGGGCAGGACGGCACAGGGTAGGTGGGGAGGGAGTGGGGGCAGGATGGCACAGGGTAGGTGGGGAGGAAGTGGGGGCAGGATGGCACAGGGTAGGTGGGGAGGGGGTGGGGGCAGGACGGCACAGGGTAGGTGGGGGTAGGACAGCACAGGGTAGGTTGGGGCAGGACGGCACAGGGTAGGTGGGGAGGGGTTGGGGGCAGGACGGCACAGGGTAGGTGGGGAGGGGGTGGAGGCAGGACGGCACAGGGTAGGTGGGGAGGGGGTGGGGGCAGGACGGCACAGGTGGAGGGGGTGGGGGCAGGACGGCACAGGGTAGGTAGGGAGGGGTTGGAGGCAGGACGGCACAGGTTAGGTGGGGTGGGTGAGGACGGCACAGGGTTGGTGGGGTGGGTGAGGACGGCACAGGGTTGGTGGGGGGAGGACGGCACAGGGTAGGTGGGGAGGGAGTGGGGGCAGGACGGCACAGGGTAGGTGGGGAGGGGGTGGGGGCAGGATGGCACAGGGTAGGTGGGGAGGGGATGGGGGCAGGACGGCACAGGGTAGGTGGGGGCAGGACGGCACAGGGTAGGTGGGGGCAGGACGGCACAGGGTAGGTGGGGGCAGGACGGCACAGGGTAGGTGGGGGCAGGACGGCACAGGGTAGGTGGGGAGGGGGTGGGGGCAGGACGGCACAGGGTAGGTGGGGGCAGGACGGCACAGGGTAGGTGGGGAGGGGGTGGGGGCAGGACGGCACAGGGTAGGTGGGGAGGGGGTGGGGGCAGGACGGCACAGGGTAAGTGGGGAGGGGGTGGGGGCAGGACGGCACAGGGTAGGTGGGGAGGGGGTGGGGGCAGGACGGCACAGGGTAGGTGGGGAGGGGGTGGGGGGAAGGACAGCACAGGGTAGGTGGGGAGTTGGTGGGGGCAGGACGGCACAGGCTAGGTGGGGAGTTGGTGGGGGCAGGACGGCACAGGTTAGGTGGGGAGGGGGTGGGGGCAGGACGGCACAGGGTAGGTGGGGAGGGAGTGGGGGCAGGACGGCACACGTTAGGTGGGGAGGGGGTGGGGGCAGGACGGCACAGGTTAGGTGGGGAGGGGGTGGGGGCAGGACGGCACAGGGTAGGTGGGAGGGGGTGGGGGCAGGACGGCACAGGTTAGGTGGGGAGGGGGCAGGACGGCACAGGGTAGGTGGGGACGAGGTGGGGGGAGGACGGTACAGGGTCGGTGGGGGGAGGACGGCACAGGGTAGGTGGGGAGGGGGTTGGGGCAGGACGGCACAGGGTAGGTGGGGAGGGGGTGGGGGCAGGATGGCACAGGGTAGGTGGGGAGGAAGTGGGGGCAGGATGGCACAGGGTAAGCGGGGGAGGCCGGCACAGGGTAGGCGGGGGGAGGGCGGCACAGGGTAGGCGGGGGGAGGGCGGCACAGGGTAGGCGGGGGGAGGGCGGCACAGGGTAGGCGGGGGGAGGGCGGCACAGGGTAGGCGGGGGGAGGGCGGCACAGGGTAGGCGGGGGGAGGGCGGCACAGGGTAGGCGGGGGGAGGGCGGCACAGGGTAGGCGGGGGGAGAGCGGCACAGGGTAGGCGGGGGGAGGGCGGCACAGGGTAGGCGGGGGGAGGGCGGCACAGGGTAGGCGGGGGGAGGGCGGCACAGGGTAGGCGGGGGGGCCGGGTCTGCGCACTCACTGTTTCTTCAGGTCATTAAACTGCTTGTACAACACGTCATCGTTCCACTCGTAGGGCACAATCTTGTTGTCGTTCATGGTGGCGAAGGCGTACATGAGGTGTGTGCAGAGCTGCGGGTCAATGTTCCCTGGCACGTACTTGGCAGGTTCTGGTCGGTACTGGGACCAGTTGCTGAAGTAGCAGACCAGCTTGTAGGCAGAGCCTGGGGGGCAGAGAGGGAGAGTGAGGGGGCAAACCCTCCTCCCTCCTCATACCCAAATCCCTTCATTCACACACATAAAACTCTCTTCCCCTCCGCCCGCTCCCACCTCCATCTACACTGTGTACATCTGCATTGTTTCACACACTCAGTACATCGGACGCAGTCTCTTACCCATCTGTAAGTGCAGCAACAGGAACACACCTGCAGAGAGAGTGATGACACGTCACACACATGTCACAGCTGTGTCACCCCACAGGATAATTCAGATGCCTGTTCAGCCGCTGACCTCCGGGTGACCTAGTCGGGCTTCCCCTCACATGGCTCTCTTTGCTGCCACAATAACCACCGTTCTCCAAGCTCTCCACCCCGGAGGTGGCTACATGCTCAACATTCATGTCACATTTACAAGGAGCAGAGGGGACAGAAGGACAGTGGCTATGAGAAGGGTGGGAGGTAGTAAAGGGGACAGAAAAGCGTTGGGTCACTCACCCGCCCAGAGCAACATCTTCCCCATGTTTCTGTCCGTCTCAGCGCTGACCCCAAGACCTGGACGCCCCTTTATAGAGGCACGGCACATATTCGGCAGATATCAGTGTGGGAGCCGCACAGTTGGGAGCTGGCGATATCTTCGTCACATGGGGAATCTTGGCAAGAGGAGCAGCTGGGCAACCAAGAGGAGAGGAGGCTGGAGGAAGAAAGCGTGGCACAGCGAGGTTACAGAGGGGTGGCACAGCGAGGTTACAGAGGGGTGGCACAGCGAGGTTACAGAGGGGTGGCAGAGCGAGGTTACAGAGGGGTGGCACAGCGAGGTTACAGAGGAGTGGCACAGTGAGGTTACAGAGGGGTGGCACAGCGAGGTTACAGAGGAGTGGCACAGTGAGGTTACAGAGGAGTGGCACAGTGAGGTTACAGAGGGGTGGCAGAGCGAGGTTACAGAGGGGTGGCACAGCGAGGTTACAGAGGGGTGGCACAGCGAGGTTACAGAGGGGTGGCACAGCGAGGTTACAGAGGGGTGGCACAGTGAGGTTACAGAGGGGTGGCACAGCGAGGTTACAGAGGGGTGGCACAGCGAAGTTACAGAGGGTGGCACAGCGAGGTTACAGAGGAGTGGCACAGTGAGGTTACAGAGGGGTGGCAGAACGAGGTTACAGAGGGGTGGCAGAGCGAGGTTACAGAGGAGTGGCACAGTGAGGTTACAGAGGGGTGGCACAGCGAGGTTACAGAGGAGTGGCACAGCGAGGTTACAAAGGGGTGGCACAGCGAGGTTACAGAGGGGTGGCACAGCGAGGTTACAGAGGGCTGGTGGCACAGCGAGGTTACAGAGGGGTGGCACAGCGAGGTTACAGAGGAGTGGCACAGCGAGGTTACAGAGGGTTGGTGGCACAGCGAGGTTACAGAGGGTTGGTGGCACAGCGAGGTTAGAAATGGGTTACAGAGTGGAAGCACAGCACGGTTACAGAGGGGTGGCATAGTAAGGTTATAGACAGGTGGCACAGTAAGGTTATAGACAGGTGGCACAGAGGGGTGGCATAGTAAGGTTATAGACAGGTGGCACAGAGGGGTGGCTGGCACATAACCCCTTCTGCAATGCCGTGAGCTATATATGACGACTGTGACAAAGTTAAAACATGTGAATAAAGACATAATATTAACACATACATAGTACAGTAGATACAAATTAACAGCACTCATTGCACTTGAACGGAAGAATTGTTGTGATTTATCACAAAATAGTCAGCGTTTTGATCCCCGTGTCTCCCCACTGCTGGATGAATTCTCCCAGGTCCTGCGGTTACAGCCTCTTCTCCACGCTGCTCCAACACACCTTCTGATCTCATCCTCCCATCTTACCTATATATATTTCATTTACATTTTCAGTGGTTGCTCTGCCCTCTCTCAGCTCCGCGGTTACAGGAGAGCAAACACCTTCTAACATTCCTAATCGGAGATTTAGATCAAGAGTAGGCCTTTTCTTTTGTTACCGCCTTTAATCAGACGTCCTATTCCAGGGGCCACCAACAGGTCAGGTTTTCAGGATATCCCTGCTTCAGCACAGGTGGTGCAGTCTTTGACTTAGCCACCTGTGCTGAAGCTGATTCTTTGACAGAGCCGCTTGTTCTGAAGCAGGGATATCCTTAAAATCTGACCTGGGGGGCCTTGAGGACTGGAGCTGAGAACCCCTGCTATAACCATTAGAATTGGGAGGTTTATCATAAAGGCATTGAGGGCGATAGCGGCCACACAGTGTGGTTAGTGTGTGCGATAGCGGCCACACAGTGTGGTTAGTGTGTGCGATAGCGGCCACACAGTGTGGTTAGTGTGTGCGATAGCGGCCACACAGTGTGGTTAGTGTGTGCGATAGCGGCCACACAGTGTGGTTAGTGTGTGCGATAGCGGCCACACAGTGTGGTTAGTGTGTGCGATAGCGGCCACACAGTGTGGTTAGTGTGTGCGATAGCGGCCACACAGTGTGGTTAGTGTGTGCGATAGCGGCCACACAGTGTGGTTAGTGTGTGCGATAGCGGCCATACAGTGTGGTTAGTGTGTGCGATAGCGGCCACACAGTGTGGTTAGTGTGTGCGATAGCGGCCACACAGTGTGGTTAGTGTGTGCGATAGCGGCCACACAGTGTGGTTAGTGTGTGCGATAGCGGCCACACAGTGTGGTTAGTGTGTGCGATAGCGGCCATACAGTGTGGTTAGTGTGTGCGATAGCGGCCATACAGTGTGGTTAGTGTGTGCGATAGCGGCCATACAGTGTGGTTAGTGTGTGCGATAGCGGCCACACAGTGTGGTTAGTGTGTGCGATAGCGGCCATACAGTGTGGTTAGTGTGTGCGATAGCGGCCATACAGTGTGGTTAGTGTGTGCGATAGCGGCCACACAGTGTGGTTAGTGTGTGCGATAGCGGCCATACAGTGTGGTTAGTGTGTGCGATAGCGGCCATACAGTGTGGTTAGTGTGTGCGATAGCGGCCACACAGTGTGGTTAGTGTGTGCGATAGCGGCCACACAGTGTGGTTAGTGTGTGCGATAGCGGCCACACAGTGTGGTTAGTGTGTGCGATAGCGGCCATACAGTGTGGTTAGTGTGTGCGATAGCGGCCACACAGTGTGGTTAGTGTGTGCGATAGCGGCCATACAGTGTGGTTAGTGTGTGCGATAGCGGCCATACAGTGTGGTTAGTGTGTGCGATAGCGGCCACACAGTGTGGTTAGTGTGTGCGATAGCGGCCACACAGTGTGGTTAGTGTGTGCGATAGCGGCCACACAGTGTGGTTAGTGTGTGCGATAGCGGCCACACAGTGTGGTTAGTGTGTGCGATAGCGGCCACACAGTGTGGTTAGTGTGTGCGATAGCGGCCATACAGTGTGGTTAGTGTGTGCGATAGCGGCCACACAGTGTGGTTAGTGTGTGCGATAGCGGCCACACAGTGTGGTTAGTGTGTGCGATAGCGGCCATACAGTGTGGTTAGTGTGTGCGATAGCGGCCACACAGTGTGGTTAGTGTGTGCGATAGCGGCCACACAGTGTGGTTAGTGTGTGTGATAGCGGCCATACAGTGTGGTTAGTGTGTGCGATAGCGGCCACACAGTGTGGTTAGTGTGTGCGATAGCGGCCATACAGTGTGGTTAGTGTGTGCGATAGCGGCCATACAGTGTGGTTAGTGTGTGCGATAGCGGCCACACAGTGTGGTTAGTGTGTGCGATAGCGGCCATACAGTGTGGTTAGTGTGTGCGATAGCGGCCATACAGTGTGGTTAGTGTGTGCGATAGCGGCCATACAGTGTGGTTAGTGTGTGCGATAGCGGCCACACAGTGTGGTTAGTGTGTGCGATAGCGGCCACACAGTGTGGTTAGTGTGTGCGATAGCGGCCACACAGTGTGGTTAGTGTGTGCGATAGCGGCCATACAGTGTGGTTAGTGTGTGCGATAGCGGCCACACAGTGTGGTTAGTGTGTGCGATAGCGGCCACACAGTGTGGTTAGTGTGTGCGATAGCGGCCATACAGTGTGGTTAGTGTGTGCGATAGCGGCCATACAGTGTGGTTAGTGTGTGCGATAGCGGCCACACAGTGTGGTTAGTGTGTGCGATAGCGGCCACACAGTGTGGTTAGTGTGTGCGATAGCGGCCACACAGTGTGGTTAGTGTGTGCGATAGCGGCCACACAGTGTGGTTAGTGTGTGCGATAGCGGCCACACAGTGTGGTTAGTGTGTGCGATAGCGGCCACACAGTGTGGTTAGTGTGTGCGATAGCGGCCACACAGTGTGGTTAGTGTGTGCGATAGCGGCCACACAGTGTGGTTAGTGTGTGCGATAGCGGCCACACAGTGTGGTTAGTGTGTGCGATAGCGGCCATACAGTGTGGTTAGTGTGTGCGATAGCGGCCACACAGTGTGGTTAGTGTGTGCGATAGCGGCCATACAGTGTGGTTAGTGTGTGCGATAGCGGCCATACAGTGTGGTTAGTATGTGCGATAGCGGCCATACAGTGTGGTTAGTATGTGCGATAGCGGCCATACAGTGTGGTTAGTGTGTGCGATAGCGGCCACACAGTGTGGTTAGTGTGTGCGATAGCGGCCATACAGTGTGGTTAGTGTGTGTGATAGCGGCCACACAGTGTGGTTAGTGTGTGCGATAGCGGCCACATAGTGTGGTTAGTGTGTGCGATAGCGGCCACACAGTGTGGTTAGTGTGTGCGATAGCGGCCATACAGTGTGGTTAGTGTGCGCGATAGCGGCCACACAGTGTGGTTAGTGTGTGCGATAGCGGCCACACAGTGTGGTTAGTGTGTGCGATAGCGGCCATACAGTGTGGTTAGTGTGTGCGATAGCGGCCATACAGTGTGGTTAGTGTGCGCGATAGCGGCCACACAGTGTGGTTAGTGTGTGCGATAGCGGCCACACAGTGTGGTTAATGTGTGCGATAGCGGCCACACAGTGTGGTTAGTGTGTGCGATAGCGGCCATAGAGTGTGGTTAGTGTGTGCGATAGCGGCCATACAGTGTGGTTAGTGTGCGCGATAGCGGCCACACAGTGTGGTTAGTGTGTGCGATAGCGGCCACACAGTGTGGTTAGTGTGTGCGATAGCGGCCACACAGTGTGGTTAGTGTGTGCGATAGCGGCCATACAGTGTGGTTAGTATGTGCGATAGCGGCCATACAGTGTGGTTAGTGTGTGCGATAGCGGCCATACAGTGTGGTTAGTGTGCGCGATAGCGGCCATACAGTGTGGTTAGTGTGTGCGATAGCGGCCACACAGTGTGGTTAGTGTGTGCGATAGCGGCCACACAGTGTGGTTAGTGTGTGCGATAGCGGCCACACAGTGTGGTTAGTGTGTGCGATAGCGGCCATACAGTGTGGTTAGTGTGTGCGATAGCGGCCATACAGTGTGGTTAGTGTGTGCGATAGCGGCCACACAGTGTGGTTAGTGTGTGCGATAGCGGCCACACAGTGTGGTTAGTGTGTGCGATAGCGGCCATACAGTGTGGTTAGTGTGCGCGATAGCGGCCACACAGTGTGGTTAGTGTGTGCGATAGCGGCCACACAGTGTGGTTAGTGTGTGCGATAGCGGCCATACAGTGTGGTTAGTGTGCGCGATAGCGGCCACACAGTGTGGTTAGTGTGCGCGATAGCGGCCATACAGTGTGGTTAGTGTGTGCGATAGCGGCCATACAGTGTGGTTAGTGTGCGCGATAGCGGCCATACAGTGTGGTTAGTGTGTGCGATAGCGGCCATACAGTGTGGTTAGTGTGTGTGATAGCGGCCACACAGTGTGGTTAGTGTGTGCGATAGCGGCCATACAGTGTGGTTAGTGTGTGCGATAGCGGCCACACAGTGTGGTTAGTGTGTGCGATAGCGGCCATACAGTGTGGTTAGTGTGTGCGATAGCGGCCATACAGTGTGGTTAGTGTGTGCGATAGCGGCCATACAGTGTGGTTAGTGTGTGCGATAGCGGCCACACAGTGTGGTTAGTGTGTGCGATAGCGGCCATACAGTGTGGTTAGTGTGTGCGATAGCGGCCACACAGTGTGGTTAGTGTGTGCGATAGCGGCCACACAGTGTGGTTAGTGTGTGCGATAGCGGCCATACAGTGTGGTTAGTGTGTGCGATAGCGGCCATACAGTGTGGTTAGTGTGTGCGATAGCGGCCATACAGTGTGGTTAGTGTGTGCGATAGCGGCCATACAGTGTGGTTAGTGTGTGCGATAGCGGCCATACAGTGTGGTTAGTGTGTGCGATAGCGGCCACACAGTGTGGTTAGTGTGTGCGATAGCGGCCATACAGTGTGGTTAGTGTGTGCGATAGCGGCCATACAGTGTGGTTAGTGTGTGCGATAGCGGCCATACAGTGTGGTTAGTGTGTGCGATAGCGGCCACACAGTGTGGTTAGTGTGTGCGATAGCGGCCACACAGTGTGGTTAGTGTGTGCGATAGCGGCCACACAGTGTGGTTAGTGTGTGCGATAGCGGCCACACAGTGTGGTTAGTGTGTGCGATAGCGGCCATACAGTGTGGTTAGTGTGTGCGATAGCGGCCACACAGTGTGGTTAGTGTGTGCGATAGCGGCCACACAGTGTGGTTAGTGTGTGCGATAGCGGCCACACAGTGTGGTTAGTGTGTGCGATAGCGGCCATACAGTGTGGTTAGTGTGTGCGATAGCGGCCATACAGTGTGGTTAGTGTGTGCGATAGCGGCCATACAGTGTGGTTAGTGTGTGCGATAGCGGCCATACAGTGTGGTTAGTGTGTGCGATAGCGGCCACACAGTGTGGTTAGTGTGTGCGATAGCGGCCATACAGTGTGGTTAGTGTGTGCGATAGCGGCCACACAGTGTGGTTAGTGTGTGCGATAGCGGCCATACAGTGTGGTTAGTGTGTGCGATAGCGGCCATACAGTGTGGTTAGTGTGTGCGATAGCGGCCATACAGTGTGGTTAGTGTGTGCGATAGCGGCCATACAGTGTGGTTAGTGTGTGCGATAGCGGCCACACAGTGTGGTTAGTGTGTGCGATAGCGGCCATACAGTGTGGTTAGTGTGCGCGATAGCGGCCATACAGTGTGGTTAGTGTGTGCGATAGCGGCCATACAGTGTGGTTAGTATGTGCGATAGCGGCCATACAGTGTGGTTAGTGTGCGCGATAGCGGCCACACAGTGTGGTTAGTGTGTGCGATAGCGGCCATACAGTGTGGTTAGTGTGTGCGATAGCGGTCATACAGTGTGGTTAGTGTGCGCGATAGCGGCCACACAGTGTGGTTAGTGTGTGCGATAGCGGCCATACAGTGTGGTTAGTGTGTGCGATAGCGGTCATACAGTGTGGTTAGTGTGTGCGATAGCGGCCATACAGTGTGGTTAGTATGTGCGATAGCGGCCATACAGTGTGGTTAGTGTGTGCGATAGCGGCCATACAGTGTGGTTAGTGTGTGCGATAGCGGCCACACAGTGTGGTTAGTGTGTGCGATAGCGGCCATACAGTGTGGTTAGTGTGTGCGATAGCGGCCACACAGTGTGGTTAGTGTGTGCGATAGCGGCCATACAGTGTGGTTAGTGTGTGCGATAGCGGCCATACAGTGTGGTTAGTGTGTGCGATAGCGGCCACACAGTGTGGTTAGTGTGTGCGATAGCGGCCATACAGTGTGGTTAGTGTGTGCGATAGCGGCCACACAGTGTGGTTAGTGTGTGCGATAGCGGCCATACAGTGTGGTTAGTGTGTGCGATAGCGGCCATACAGTGTGGTTAGTATGTGCGATAGCGGCCATACAGTGTGGTTAGTATGTGCGCAGGTGATGGGTTACTTTGTAAGAGTCACTGCTGCCCCAGTCCCCGGGGATATAGTAGTATGTTTTGTAAAGCACAGAGTACACTGCGGGCGCTAAATAAAGTTATACAGAATATAAAACCTGCTGCAGGGTTCATATAAATGTAACGATTCCCCCACTTCACTGTATTATCTGAGCAAGATGCAAATCCCAGACACGTTAACAGATGTTCCTCCAACAAATCAGGGGAGCTCGTCTCGTAGTTATGAAATAAAGAAACACTACATAGTGTAATACTGTTGTGAATAAATTTGTGCAAACAAAGCTCAAAAATGACTACTCACAATAGAGCAGTCAAATTCAGGCAGTCATCCAACTTAAGGGGTGGATGTTCCCTGTGTATACAGCAGCCACCAGCCCCCAACCTCCAAGGAGAAAAAATGAAGAAAAGAGACCATATAGTGCAGATGGTATTTAGTATTAAAAGGGATTAAAAAAATGCAGGCTTACACTTCATATGATCGAGGTAGGCAGTATGATGTTATAGGTAGTGGGTGCTCATCTGGTCGCGATCCGTTTGAGTTCCTCACTATCCTCTGCTCCACCGCAATACTCTCGCGTCCACGCCAGGCACTCCCGTTGCGTCACTTCCGGTTGTTAAGCGAACTTTCGGATCTGATGGCAGGGGTGGACCTCAGTTGTTCTTCCTCTTCAGTATGGGCTGAAACACTCTACATGTTTCGCCGTTGTTACGTTAACAGATGTTCTCATCCTTCCCACGCGTGACTGCTGGTCCCATTCATTACAC
This sequence comes from Ascaphus truei, assembly GCF_040206685.1. Lineage (NCBI taxonomy): Eukaryota > Metazoa > Chordata > Amphibia > Anura > Ascaphidae > Ascaphus > Ascaphus truei. The sequence continues at coordinate 21,000,592 of NC_134491.1, read as the reverse complement.
GCGTGACTGCTGGTCCCATTCATTACACGCGTGACTGCTGGTGCCATTCATTACATGATCTCTGTGTTCGGACACGTGGATCTCTGTGCCACTTTCCTGGTACAATACTTTTACATTCTTCTAATATCCCCGTCACTTTGTCGCGAGACAGCAGGGAGCCGGGAGCGCTGCTCTTTATTCAGAAATACTGGATTATTAAACAAAGGTTATTTTTAGGCTCTTCTGCTTGATAAAAGGCACAGAACCATGGCTTTGTTATGGCATTTCTATATAGAACATGGACCACAATCTCTCCGTCCCACCCAAGACGGAAACTTCTCCATGTCCCCCCACTCCGGAATACACCATCTTGCTCACTCCGGAAAGATGCCTCTCCATCTCCCCCACCCCTGACAGACACCTCCATCTCCCCCACCCAACCGACACCATCATCTCCCCCACCCCTGACCGACACCTCCATCTCCCCCACCCCTGACCGACACCTCCATCTCCCTCACCCCTGACCGACACCTCCATCTCCCCCACCCCTGACCGACACCTCCATCTCCCTCACCCCTGACCGACACCTCCATCTCCCCCACCCCTGACCGACACCTCCATCTCCCCCACCCCTGACCGACACCTCCATCTCCCTCACCCCTGACCGACACCTCCATCTCCCCCACCCCTGACCGACACCTCCATCTCCCCCACCCTTGACCGACACCTCTCCATCTCACCCACCCCTGACCGACACCTCTCCATCTCACCCACCCCTGACCGACACCTCTCCATCTCCCCCACCCCTGAGCGACACCTCCATCTCTCCCACCCCATACGACACCTCCATCTTCCCCACCCTTGACCGACACCTCCATCTCCCCCACCATTGACCGACACCTCCAACTCCCCCATCCCTGACCGACACCTCCATCTCCCCCACCCCTGACCGACACCTCCAACTGCCCCACCCCTGACCGACACCTCCATCTCCCCCACCCCTGACCGACACCTCCATCTCCCCCACCCCTGACCGACACCTCCAACTTCCCCACCCCTGAACGACACCTCCAACTCCCCCACCCCTGACCGACACCTCCATCTCCCCCACCCCTGACCGACACCTCCATCTCCCCTACCCCTGACCGACACCTCCCCATCGCCTAAACACAACACACACCTCTTTCCATCTCTCTCCAACTCAAGTGTCGCACACACACTTCCCTATCTCTCACTCCCACCCAGGACAGACCCGTCACTCCACATCCCACCCAATCACAGACAGACGTAGGGTGCATATTAAGCTGTGAGTTTATTGGGGTGCTCTCAGTTTAATGGGGTACTCAGGCTCAGCGGAGCAGAGAGATGGCTTCTCAGGGCCAGTTGCAGCACGTGCAGCTCTGGTCAAACACTGTTCCGGCCGCACACTGCAAGGAGTATGTCCGCCCTCCAGCGCATAGGTAAAACCGGTTGGCGTTTGCAGGATTCACGTAGAATCCATCAGTTTTACCCGAGCAGAAGTTGGGATCGACTTCTCCAGGGGAAGTGGGGGGTGGGGTGACCTCTCCAGGGGGAGTGGTGGGAGTAGTGACCTCTACGGTGGGAGTGGTGACCTCAACGTGGGGAGTAGTGACCTCTACGGGAGGTGTGGGGGTTGGTGTGGAAGAGTCGCAGGGATCTCCGGGGCAGTTTGTGACTGAACCTAAAATGGCAACAACAAAAAAATTAAAACAAGTTTGTATTTTTAATGTATTTTTTTTTACAATTTCTACCATGATCTTTCCCTTTTACCATCTCACGCCGGCAGAAACATTTCCGGCATTTGTCAATTTGTATTTATGTCTTTATATAGCGCCACGCAGGTGCACAGCGCGTCACAGCAGCAATACACGCGGCATAATAATATAACACAGGGGGGCGCAAACTTTTTTCCCTGCGCCCCCCTGCCGGCTGTCCCCTCACTCCCGCGCCCCCCCCAACCCCAACTTACCCTCGCGCCGGCGTAATGACGTCACGTTGCCATAGCAACGTGACGTCACATGACCTCGCAGCGTCATTTTGACGCCGCGTTGCCATGGCGACGCCGGGAGGAAGCCGCCGGAGCCCCGGGTAAGTATGGTTTACAGAGGCCCTGCAGCTCCCCCGGCACTTAATTTAAGTGCCTTCGGGAAGCGCGCGGGGCCTCTGTAAACCCCGCGCCCCCCGTCGGCAGTCTCGCGCCCCCCCTGGGGGTCGCGCCCCACAGATTGCGCATCGCTGATATAACACACAGTGGGAATATACGCTCCAGACCGGATAGTAACAATAGGCAAGTCCCTGCCACGAAGAGCTTACAATCCAACTATCATGGGAACTGGTTGAGGTGTCATCACCAGAGACAAGGTTCAGCTCCGAAGACCCCCGCCCCCTCCCTCCCCCGCTGCTGTACATCTATACTATATTTCTAAGTTTGTTATTCCGTCTGTTTGTTTGTATGTCCGAAGCATCGAAATCTCACAAACGGCACGACATTGCACCACGAAACTTTCACCGGACATTCTGCTGTAGATTTGTAGGCCAACGCAACTATTTTGAGCTTCCAATGTCACTCACCTCCCAAATTATGGACATTCTAAGTTTCCATCGGGTGTCCTGCAAAAATGTTAGAGTAGGGGGGTTGGGGGGCTCGTGGAACTAAGGGAGGGGGCGTGTCCTTGGCTGGATCAGGGCTGTGTGTGCAGGGGGGGGGGGGGCGGGGAGATGAGCCAGCAGCGAGGGGAGATGTACCGGCGGGGGAGGCGGGGAGATGAGCCAGCAGCGAGGGGAGATGTACCGGCGGGGGAGGCGGGGAGATGTGCCAGCAGCGAGGGGAGATGTACCGGCGGGGGAGGCGGGGAGATGTGCCAGCAGCGAGGGGAGATGTACCGGCGGGGGAGGCGGGGAGATGTGCCAGCAGCGAGGGGAGATGTACCGGCGGGGGAGGCGGGGAGATGTGCCAGCAGCGAGGGGAGATGTACCGGCGGGGGAGGCGGGGAGATGAGCCAGCAGCGAGGGGAGATGTACCGGCGGGGGAGGCGGGGAGATGAGCCAGCAGCGAGGGGAGATGTACCGGCGGGGGAGGCGGGGAGATGTGCCAGCAGCGAGGGGAGATGTACCGGCGGGGGAGGCGGGGAGATGAGCCAGCAGCGAGGGGAGATGTACCGGCGGGGGAGGCGGGGAGATGTGCCAGCAGCGAGGGGAGATGTACCGGCGGGGGAGGCGGGGAGATGTGCCAGCAGCGAGGGGAGATGTACCGGCGGGGGAGGCGGGGAGATGTGCCAGCAGCGAGGGGAGATGTACCGGCGGGGGAGGCGGGGAGATGAGCCAGCAGCGAGGGGAGATGTACCGGCGGGGGAGGCGGGGAGATGTGCCAGCAGCGAGGGGAGATGTACCGGCGGGGGAGGCGGGGAGATGAGCCAGCAGCGAGGGGAGATGTACCGGCGGGGGAGGCGGGGAGATGTGCCAGCAGCGAGGGGAGATGTACCGGCGGGGGAGGCGGGGAGATGAGCCAGCAGCGAGGGGAGATGTACCGGCGGGGGAGGCGGGGAGATGTGCCAGCAGCGAGGGGAGATGTACCGGCGGGGGAGGCGGGGAGATGAGCCAGCAGCGAGGGGAGATGTACCGGCGGGGGAGAGGAGGGGCGGGGAGATGAGCCAGCAGCATGGGGAGATGTACCGGCGGGGGAGGCGGGGAGATGAGCCAGCAGCGAGGGGAGATGTACCGGCGGGGGAGGCGGGGAGATGAGCCAGCAGCGAGGGGAGATGTACCGGCGGGGGAGGCGGGGAGATGAGCCAGCAGCGAGGGGAGATGTACCGGCGGGGGAGGCGGGGAGATGAGCCAGCAGCGAGGGGAGATGTACCGGCGGGGGAGGCGGGGAGATGTGCCAGCAGCGAGGGGAGATGTACCGGCGGGGGAGGCGGGGAGATGTGCCAGCAGCGAGGGGAGATGTACCGGCGGGGGAGGCGGGGAGATGTGCCAGCAGCGAGGGGAGATGTACCGGCGGGGGAGGCGGGGAGATGTGCCAGCAGCGAGGGGAGATGTACCGGCGGGGGAGGCGGGGAGATGAGCCAGCAGCGAGGGGAGATGTACCGGCGGGGGAGAGGAGGGGCGGGGAGATGAGCCAGCAGCATGGGGAGATGTACCGGCGGGGGAGGCGGGGAGATGTGCCAGCAGCGAGGGGAGATGTACCGGCGGGGGAGAGGAGGGGCGGGGAGATGTGCCGGCAGCAGGGGGAGAGAGGGGGGCCGGCAAGATGTGCCGGCAGCGGTGGGGGGGGTTTCAGATGTGCCAGCAGCAGGGGGGGGGGTGTCGGGGAGATGTGCCGGCAGCAAGGGGAGACCCGTACAGCAGCGCAGGCAGCTGCCCGGGCACAAAAGCTAGTATAATATAAATTATAATACATACATGGAGGCGGGATCGCTGATTTAATATAAGGAACCCATTACACTGAGACGTTAAGTTGCTGTTTTGACCTGACAGTTTAATGCATTTTGCCAAGAAAAATAAATTTTATATATATATTTTGAGTTGCAGGAACACGAGATCCTCAGACATGTCGCCCTGCCCCCAACCCCCATCCAAAACGTAGCGATAACACTGGACCACTGTGACGAGGCTCAGTTTATCTGGTGAGGTCACGGTGATGTCACGGTGATGTCACACACAAACACGTCCCGCCCCTTGGCTCATACCTTCCAGCAGGGATTTCAGGTGGTTGATCAGCGGATACTTCCCCTCGTTGCAGAAAGTTCCCAGGAAATCGTCCAGATCAATGGCCCAAACCATGGCCCCCCCGAAGCCGCCTTCCTTCAGGAATTTCACCTGGGTAGCAGAGGATTCAATGATCACACGAGGCTTTGGCAGATACAGGCCTCAATGTAAGGTGGCACAGGGACAGACAGGTCTCCTCCGTGTCACGGGGTCACCCTGCAAGGGAGGGACACTGGTTCCACTTCCTCTTTTTGACCCTGGTTTCATGTAAGCTCTTGGGGTCAGGACAGGGGCCAATCGTGCACACGCGCACAATGTATCATATATCTGAACCCTGACCGCATCATTAAACCCCCAGAGCGCCAGCACAGAGCCCCTCACACAGGCCCAGACTCCATCTTACTTTGCACTCGTAGCTCTGTTTGTTGTCGAACCCGACCCACTCATTATCCTTGCAGGCATAGGGCACCTTCTGGTCCGCAATCCATTTCACGGTTGTCCCTTTGAGCCAGTTGCAGATCTGTGAGAGAGGGGAGCGCAGGGTGCAGTGTTAGCAGAGGGAGAGGGGGGCGCAGGGTGTAGAGGGAGAGGGGGAGGGAGAGAGGAGCGCAGGGTGCAGCGTTAGCAGAGTGAGAGGGGAGCGCAGGGTGCAGTGTTAGCAGAGCGAGAGGAGAGCGTAGGATGCAGAGGGAGAGGGGGAGGGTGGAGTGCAGGGTGCAGTGTTAGCAGAGCGAGAGGAGAGCGTAGGATGCAGAGGGAGAGGGGGAGGGTGGAGTGCAGGGTGCAGTGTTAGCAGAGAGAGGGGAGTGCAGGTGGCAGTGTTAGCAGAGAGAGAGGGGGGGGCACAGGGTGCACTGTTAGCAGAGAGAGGGGAGCGCAGGGTGCAGTATAGAATATAGCTGAGTATATAAACACGCCACACTGCATAATGATGTAGAGTATACACCAATAGTAAACACGCCGTGCTGTATAATAACGCCGAGTAGCTCTATACACAGATAGTGAACACGCTGCGGTCACCTCGTAGTAAGCCCAGAATCCGGCCTCACGAGTGTATTGTCCGGCAGAGCCTGCTCCGGCCACAGGTATTCCCACGTCGCACAAGCTGGGGTTCGGGTTCCTGAAGGTTCGGCCGTAGGTCGGGAATCCAACCATCAGTTTCTCGGCAGGGACCCCTTTATCCCTCCAGTAATTCATAGCGAATTTCTGCGGGGGCGTCGGGGAGGGAGAGAGAGGTGGGTCACACACAGGCAGACAGACAGAAAGCAGTGGTACAGTGTCCATGGATAACAGGACATGCACCAGTCCCTTTATTTAAATGTCACATCTCTACACACTGTGCTCTTCTCCTGCACAGATCCCAAACACCAGTATACACAGCTCTGCCCCCCACCCTGTTACAAGCAGGGGGTCTCTGCTGCTGAACCCCATTTATTTCAGCTCCGGGGACCCCTGCTGCCAGAGGTACATACCTCAATAGTGGTAGAAAAGGGGGGGGGGGGGTGATAGACAGCACTCTGACACAATGACTCAGCAAGGTTGCAGGGTGCACGGAACAGGAAGGGACCCTAATTCCCTTCAGAAGTACTAACAAACCAAAAGATAGTACCAGCACTCTCTGTCTCACAGCTACAGATATAAGCGAATACCAGTGTAGGGAATATGAATAATTTAATGACACTAATAATAAACTGAAAATATAGCAACAATAGCCAATACGCCAATGCAAGAATAAAAATCTTTTGTGTTTTTTCCCCTTCTCCTTCTTTCCCCTCTACCCCCTTTAATTTTTGATTTTCTCTATGGTGATATTTATTCTTGCATTGGCGTATTGGCTATTGTTGCTATATTTTCAGTTTATTATTAGTGTCATTAAATTATTCATATTCCCTACACTGGTATTCGCTTATATCTGTAGCTGTGAGACAGCGAGTTCTGGAACTATCTTTTGGTTTGTTAATACCTCGATAGTGGGTGCCGATTGCAACTCCAGGGTTCACTATATGGCCGCTTTACAACGCTCCCTCGCCCTGCGGGCCAATAGGAAGCTGTGACATCACCCGGTGCGGCTTCCTATTGGCCAATGTGACGCGGGAGCTTTAAAGTTGCAGCAGATACCGGCGCCCACTTCAGAGGCAAGTATCTCTGGAAGGAAGGGGTGTCCGGTGCTGAAATAAATGGGGTTCAGCTACGGAGACCCCCTGCATAAAAAGAGAAAAAAATAAACCCCGGCCTGGATTGCTCCTAAAATCTCTGTGAAGCTCATTATCAAGAGGCTCGTAATGAAACGGAAGCAAAAGAGCGAACCCTTTTCAATGTGACTCCTATTTCCCTTAGGACAGTATACAAGTTCTGCGTGCGGCCTGTGCCTGAAGTATACTTTACATGTGCATTACGTGTACACCATGTATGCCCACGCTTCTGCATGTTATGTAACCCTGCATTGCGCGTCCTGTGTGTGCACAGTGTAACATATGTGTGCCCTGTGTGTAACCCTGTGTGTAACCCTGTGTGTGCTCTGCGTGTGCATTACAGTAGCTGGGGTGGGGTTTTCCTTACGATGTGGAAGTAAATTAAGTCTCCCACGTCCGTGGAACCCCGGCACAGGGGGCTGTTGTGTCCAGCCAGCGTGTCCCAGCCCCCGTGGAAATCGTATGTCATCACGCTGATAAAATCCAGGGTCCTGGAGGAGAGGAACAGCTCGGTCACATGATCAAATGAAAAAAGGGCATAGTGCTAAAGACCATATACAGAACGATACAGGATAATATGTATGATAGGATACGCTTAGGATGCACCCTGGATATTATACCATAATGTAAGGACAGGTACTGACTGTGGCACCAACAAATAGAAAAAATGTAACGGTATGATACACAAGCTATCCAGAAACCACGGCAAACAAATCACCCCAAGGAGTACCTAATGTCCTTTAGCTAAAGCAGGAAAACATGTAGCAAGCATGAACTCACTGGTGTGCTGCAACGTCCACGTATTTCCAAAACCCAGGTGTTCTGTAGTGTGCCCCCATCATGAAGATGCAGGATACAAGGACAAACAGAGAGCAACAGGGCACTACTGAGAGCATCCAGGATGTGAAACAGTGATCACGAGGAGGAAAGTGCGTTTTTCCATAAAAATTATTTAATGGTCATAGGACAAAATATAGCAAGGGCGTTGCCCCACCAACGCGTTTCACGCTAAAAAAAGCGCTTTCTCAAGGTGAAACGCCCCTGCTATTTTTGTCCTATGACCAGTAAATATTTTTTATGGAAAAACGCACTTTCCTTTTCATGATTATTTTTTCATATTCTGGATGCCATCAGTAGTGCTCTGTTGCTCTTTGATTATCCTTCTATTCAGTTACATAATCACCCACTTCAGAGACCAGAGGAAAGCGACACACACTGGGTAAGTTCTCAGTCACAGAACCCCCAACACCCACTTCAGATACAAGGCACACCCTTGTTACCGCCTCGTCTCTATCTCCCCCTCTTCTCTCTCTCTGCCCCCTTATCTCCCATCCATTGCAGCCCCCTATCCGCTGCCCTCCCCCTCTCTTTCCCATCTCCCTCCAGCCTGCTCACCTGCCGCCCCCTCCCTCCTCCCCACCCTCCTTCTCTCCCCACACTCACTGTCCGATTTCTGCGATCTCGTAGCCCGCGTCGATGGTCGCTTTCCCCGCAGACACTGCCGCTGTCAACAGGAGGCGCGGACGCTTCGTGGCCTCAGCTTCTGCTACGAACGCAGCGAGCAATTCCTGCGAGAGCCCGGGATAAAATATTAGACGAGAATGACATAGGTGGGAACACTAAGAGCGTAAGCTCCTCAGGGCAGGAGTCTCCCGTTCCCTTATGGTCAGGGATTCTCAACTCCAGTTCTCAAGACCCGCCCCACAGGCCAGGTTTTCAGGATCTCTCAGCTTCAGCACAGGTGGCTCAATCAGTCCCTGCTTCACAATCTTCCAATGAGCCACCTGTGCTGATGCTGGGAAAGCCTTAAAACCTGACCTGTTGGGGGTGGGGGGGGGGTGTCTCCAGGACTGGAGTTGAGAACCCCTGTCTTATGTCATATACCGCTGCACTTATCCGCATGGCTTGTCATTCATTTCCCCTCACCTACACCTAACAGTCATTACCCAGATTATTCCTTGTCCGTCGTCATTACCCAGACTACTCCTTGTCCATCGTCATTACCCAGACTACTCCTTGTCCACCGTCATTACCCAGCCTACTCCCTGTCCATCGTCATTACCCAGACTACTCCTTGTCCATTGTCATTACCCAGACTATTCCTTGTCCACCGTCATTACCCAGACTACTCCTTGTCCATCGTCATTACCCAGACTACTCCTTGTCCGTTGTCATTACCCAGACTACTCCTTGTCCGTCGTCATTACCCAGACTACTCCTTGTCCGTCGTCATTACCCAGACTACTTCTTGTCCGTCGTCATTACCCAGACTACTCCTTGTCCGTCGTCATTACCAAGACTACTCCTTGTCCGTCGTCATTACCCAGACTACTCCTTGTCCGTCGTCATTACCCAGACTACTCCTTGTCCATTGTCATTAACCAGACTACTCCTTGTCCGTTGTCATTACCCAGACTACTCCTTGTCCGTCGTCATTACCCAGACTACTCCTTGTCCGTCGTCATTACCCAGACTACTCCTTATCCGTCTTCATTACCCAGACTACGCCTTGTCCGTCGTCATTACCCAGCCTACTCCCTATCAATCGTCAAGGCTCATTCTTTGCTTTGCCCCATCCTTCTCAGTATAAAGAAACCTGTCCTGTTTGTTGGTTACATCAAGGCAAATACACAGTTGGTGGAGAATATATTATTACCACCCCTGTGTATTACAAGATCGGGGATGTTTTCATCTCTGGAAAATCCAAACTATAAAACATCTATAGGGATTTAGGATAAAAGTTACAGCCGGAGTTTGTGAAAGATCTGCATTTGTTTCTGCAGACATTAGGGCAAAACCCTTACACAAGTGGCAATGAGATAATGTAACACACACACACACACACACACACACACACACACACACACGTTTAGTGTTTATGGAGTTATCCACGTTTTGGTCCACACACTTTCCCATAATTCTATTCACAATATACCAGTCTTCACAAAAGGTATCTGGTTCCCCAATTCTTCTGTTCCATTCATTAGAACCCCAGCATGGAATGTTACTGTACCCCTTGTACCTAATATCCACTCTCACTGGCCATGGGATAGTAATATTGATTATACAAAGTCAGATATTAGATTAGGGATGGGTACAGAGTTGGGTGTTAGGGATGGGTACAGAGTTGGGTGTTAGGGATGGGTACAGAGTTGGGTGTTAGGGATGGGTACAGAGTTGGGTGTTAGGGATGGCTACAGAGTTGGGTGTTAGGGATGGGTACAGAGTTGGGTGCTTGGGATGGGTACAGAGTTGGGTGCTTGGGATGGGTACAGAGTTGGGTGCTTGGGATGGGTACAGAGTTGGGTGCTAGGGATGGGTACAGAGTTGGGTGCTAGGGATGGGTACAGAGTTGGGTGCTAGGGATGGGTACAGAGTTGGGTGTTAGGGATGGTGTTAGTTGGGTTTAACAGACGTCACTATTGTTAAAGATGTATAGAAAAGAGGGGGTGTCCCAAATTTGATGCTGCAAACACTGCGGTGTCTTAATACGTCAATGAGACTGTAGAAATATATTCATAACTCAAATGCCGGTATCTAAATAATGAGAGCTGTTAGTCCATATACTCCAGCCAGGTGTATGTGGGACTGGTGCGACAACCACCTCACCTGAGCCCCGCGTGGGAGGTAGCAGTCTGTGGAGGCCCCCCAGAATGGTCTGTACCCACGTAGCCGGAGATCCACGCGTCAGAGTATTTTTAATATGTGTGTCTGTCCTTTTGGCACAAACGCCCAATAAATAGTTCATTTCTTTGCCTCCAGCCCTTTTTGTTACTTTGCAGTGCTCTACTTTCCATTTCTCCTATTGTTAAAGATGGATTGCAAGAACTAGCGTATGAGGCTAAACACAGATCGCTGTGTGCCACGGTGAACGGCTCAAAGCCACCCACTGAAGGACCCCAAGGTTAAATTGGTGGGACATTTTTCTGGGGTACAGCAGATATCATATTTTAATGCCATGTACTGTTCTGTGGTTATTCTCACCATTGTACAAATCATTCTGATGTGTTTATTAATTACCTATCAAAAGCATCTGAATCATACCATCAACTGTGTGTGTGTGTACTTAAAAATGTGTCTTCAGTGTCATTGGCAATTCCAGGCGGCCATGTTTATCTATCCCAGATACCGAGAGCAGATTCAGGGGGTACATACAAGACGCCAAAATGGAAGTTGGTTTAGGATAGATGTGGCAGTGTGAGATGCTGAGAGCAGGGGGAAGTGCAAAGCCCGGCTACCCACCTGGGTAAGGATGGTAAATCTGTGCTTGTCCTCGGGAGGGCTTCCGCGGGACCCCGGGTATTCAAAGTCCAGGTCGATGCCGTCAAAGTCGTATAGCCGCAGATGCGCGATCACAGAATCAATGAAGATTTTACGGGTGCCGCTGCTGGCAACCATCGCCGTGAACCTGGGAGCACGAGGGGACGAGCCGGGCGTGAACTGGGACTTTATACCTGTATATACCCTGCTACAGAGTGGCATACCTGTATATACCAGCTACAGAGTGGCATACCTGTATATACCAGCTACAGAGTGGCATACCTGTATATACCAGCTACAGAGTGGAATACCTGTATATACCAGCTACAGAGTGGCATACCTGTATATACCAGCTACAGAGTGGCATAACTGTATATACCAGCTACAGAGTGGCATACCTGTATATACCAGCTACAGAGTGGCATACCTGTATATACCCTGCTACAGAGTGGCATACCTGTATATACCAGCTACAGAGTGGCATACCTGTATATACCAGCTACAGAGTGGCATAACTGTATATACCAGCTACAGAGTGGCATACCTGTATATACCAGCTACAGAGTGGCATACCTGTATATACCAGCTACAGAGTGGCATAACTGTATATACCAGCTACAGAGTGGCATACCTGTATATACCAGCTACAGAGTGGCATACCTGTATATACCCTGCTACAGAGTGGCATACCTGTATATACCAGCTACAGAGTGGCATACCTGTATATACCAGCTATAGAATGGCATACCTGTATACCAGCTACAGAGTGGCATACCTGTATATACCCAGCTATGGAGTGGCATACCTGTATATACCCAGCTGCGAGGCTCTATACACCCAGCTACAGAGTGGCATACCTGTATCTTCCCAGCTACGGAGTGGCATACCTGTATCTTCCCAGCTACGGAGTGGTATACCTGTATATACCCATATACGAGGCTGTATATACCCCGCTACAGGTTGTCTGTCCTTATATATGGTTATAAGACAATATTCCCCTGTATACTGATGTACTGCACAACACCCCCGTGCATCCCTCGGCAGGTCCTCCCCCGCTATATTCTGTATGGAGAATGTGGGACTCACTTGGCGGTCCCGAAGTTCCAGCCTCCGATAGCCAATAACGTCACCAGCTTTGGGTTCCTGGGACACACAGAAGCACAGAATCACCACGAGTGACTGGCGCAGTGGGCGGGTGAGAACAGCACAGGGTAAGCGGGGGGAAGCCCGGCACAGGGCAACCAGGATGAGGTGAGGCTGGCACAGGGCAGGCAAGGGGGGAGGAAAGGCCGGCACATGGTAAGCGGGGGAAAGGCCGGCACAGGGTAAGCGGGGGAAAGCCCGGCACAGGGTAAGCGGGGGAAAGCCCGGCACAGGGTAAGCGGGGGAAAGCCCGGCACAGGGTAAGCGGGGGAAAGCCCGGCACAGGGTAAGGTGGGAAAAGCCCGGCACAGGGTAAGCGGGGGAAAGCCCGGCACAGGGTAAGCGGGGGAAAGCCCGGCACAGGGTAAGCGGGGAAAAGCCCGGCACAGGGTAAGCGGGGGAAAGCCCGGCACAGGGTAAGCGGGGGAAAGCCCGGCACAGGGTAAGCGGGGGAAAGCCCGGCACAGGGTAAGCGGGGGAAAGCCCGGCACAGGGTAAGCGGGGGAAAGCCCGGCACAGGGTAAGCGGGGGAAAGCCCGGCACAGGGTAAGCGGGGAAAAGCCCGGCACAGGGTAAGCGGGGAAAAGCCCGGCACAGGGTAAGCGGGGAAAAGCCCGGCACAGGGTAAGCGGGGGAAAGCCCGGCACAGGGTAAGCGGGGAAAGCCCGGCACAGGGTAAGCGGGGGAAAGCCCGGCACAGGGTAAGCGGGGAAAAGCCCGGCACAGGGTAAGCGGGGGAAAGCCCGGCACAGGGTAAGCGGGGGAAAGCCCGGCACAGGGTAAGCGGGGAAAAGCCCGGCACAGGGTAAGCGGGGGAAAGCCCGGCACAGGGTAAGCGGGGGAAAGCCCGGCACAGGGTAAGCGGGGGAAAGCCCGGCACAGGGTAAGCGGGGAGGGAGTGGGGGGAAAGTAAGGCCGGCAAAGGGCAGGCGGGGGAAAAGGCTGACACACACAGGAAAGTGGAGTGGGGTAGGCGGTGGAAAGCTGGAACAGTGCAGGTGGGCACAGGGTAGGCAGGGGAGGACGGCACAGGGTAAGCGGGGGAGGACGGCACAGGGTAAGCGGGGGAGGACGGCACAGGGTAGGTGGGGAGGGGGCAGGACGGCACAGGGTAAGCGGGGGAGGACGGAACAGGGTAAGCGGGTGAGGACGGCACAGAGTAAGTGGGGGAGGACGGCACGGTAAGCGGGGGAGGACGGCACAGGGTAGGCGAGGGGGAGGGCGGCACAGGGTAGGCGGGGGGGAGGGCGGCACAGGGTAGGCGGGGGGGGAGGACGGCACAGGGTAGGCGGGGAGGAGGGCACGATAAGCGGGGGAGGATGGCACAGGGTAGGCGGGGGGAGGGCGGCACAGGGTAGGCGGGGGGAGGGCGGCACAGGGTAGGCGGGGGGAGGGCGGCACAGGGTAGGCGAGGGGAGGGCGGCACAGGGTAGGCGAGGGGAGGGCGGCACAGGGTAGGCGGAGGGAGGGCGGCACAGGGTAGGCGGGAGGAGGCCGGCACAGGGTAGGCGGGGGAGGCCGGCACAGGGTAGGCGGGGGGAGGGCGGCACAGGGTAGGCGGGGGGAGGCCGGCACAGGGTAGGCGGGGGGAGGCCGGCACAGGATAGGCGGGGGGAGGCCGGCACAGGGTAGGCGGGGAGAGGGTGGCACAGGGTAAGCGGGGGGAGGCCGGCACAGGGTAAGCGGGGGGAGGCCGGCACAGGGTAGGCGGGGGGGAGGCCGGCACAGGGTAGGCGGGGGGGCCGGGTCTGCGCACTCACTGTTTCTTCAGGTCGTTAAACTGCTTGTACAACACGTCATCGTTCCACTCGTAGGGCACAATCTTGTTGTCGTTCATGGTGGCGAAGGCGTACATGAGGTGTGTGCAGAGCTGCGGGTCAATGTTCCCTGGCACGTACTTGGCAGGTTCAGGTCGGTACTGGGACCAGTTGCTGAAGTAGCAGACCAGCTTGTAGGCAGAGCCTGGGGGGCACAGAGGGAGAGTGAGGGGGCAAACCCTCCTCCCTCCTCCCTCCTCATACCCAAATCCCTTCATTCACACACATAAAACTCTCTTCCCCTCCGCCCGCTCCCACCTCCATCTGCACTGTGTACATCTGCATTGCCCCAAAGGCGGACAGCCTGATGGGGCTCCCCAAGAACCGTTCCCCTCAGCACAGGACCAGCGTGCTAAGGGTTAACATGTGCTTGTACTTTGTGGAACGTCATCCCCACCCACTGGAATGTTAATGAGCCAAGAGGACACAAAGAACTTTTTGTTCACAGCTGCAACAGATTCAATCTCAACCACCCCAGTGTACATCTGCGTTGCCCCAAAGGCGGACAGCCTTTGGCGAAGCCAAAGGGTGTGAGCCGTTTACTGATGTTAAAGTGATGTTAAAGCTGCTCTATTTCAAATCTGAAACTCACCAGCCCTTTATCCCCTGAACCCAATTTTCCAACTCTATCTGTCCATGAAATGTCTGTGAATTCACAGTATAACCTCTGTTCTTTTAATGTATTGTGCCCAGGACATACCTGAAAACGAGAGGTAACTCTCAATGTATTACTTCCTGGTAACACATTTTATAAATAAATAAAAATCTCTCCGTCTCACACACAAACTCTCTCCCCCTCCGCCCGCTCCCACCTCCATCTCTCCGTCTCACACACTCAGTACATCGGACGCAGTCTCTTACCCATCTGTAAGTGCAGCAACAGGAACACACCTGCAGAGAGAGTGATGACACGTCACACACATGTCACAGCTGGGTCACCCCACAGGATGATTCCGATGCCCGTTCAGCCGCTGACCTCCGGGTGACCTAGTCGGGCTTCCCCTCACATGGCTCTCTTTGCTGCCACAATAACCACCGTTCTCCAAGCTCTCCACCCCGGAGGTGGCTACATGCTCAACATTCATGTCACATTTACAAGGAGCAGAGGGGACAGAAGGACAGTGGCTATGAGAAGGGTGGAAGGTAGTAAAGGGGACAGAAAAGCGTTGGGTCACTCACCCGCCCAGAGCAACATCTTCCCCATGTTTCTGTCCGTCTCAGCGCTGACCGCAAGACCTGGACGCCCCTTTATAGAGGCACGGCACATATTCGGCAGATATCAGTGTGGGAGCCGCACAGTTGGGAGTTGGCGATATCTTCGTCACATGGGGAATCTTGGCAAGAGGAGCAGCTGGCCAACCAAGACGAGAGGAGCAGCTGGAGGAAGAAAGCGTGGCACAGCGAGGTTACAGAGGGGTGGCACAGCGAGGTTACAGAGGGGTGGCACAGCGAGGTTACAGAGGGCTGGCACAGCGAGGTTACAGAGGGCTGGCACAGCGAGGTTACAGAAGGGTGTCACAGCGAGGTTACAGAGGGGTGGCTGGCACAGAGGTTAGAGGGGTGGCACAGCGAGGTCACAGGGTGGCACAGAGGGGTTAAAGAGTGGTGGCACAGAAAGGTTAGAGGGGTGGCACAGAGAGGTTATAGAGGGGTGGCACAGCAAGGTTACAGAGGGGTGGTGGCACAGCAAGGTTACAGAGGGGTGGTGGCACCACAAGGTTACAGAGGGGTGGTGGCACCGCGAGGTTACAGAGGGGTGGTGGCACCGCAAGGTTACAGAGGGGTGGTGGCACCGCGAGGTTACAGAGGGGTGGTGGCACTGCGAGGTTACAGAGGGGTGGTGGTACAGCGAGGTTACAGAGGATGGCACATGGGTGGCTGGTAGAGAGCCCTGATTCACCAACTTGGACAGACGTTGCAATACAGTGAAAGCGTTCAGCCAAGTAACACCCTCCGAGTGATTTTCATAACTATTCCAATAGATCAGTGACAAATTTCACATAAAATAGTATTACTGCTCTCGTGTGGCCCTCAGATCTAATTCTGAAGGAATATTGAAGTAATCCTGTGTGAAAGTTCCTTGCCCAGTCTGCAGAGCGTCGCACCTACCCCTGTAATAGCAGATCTGCAAAACGTTACTCCTGCCAGCTCTTTGATCTCTAACCTTCAGGTGCCAGGAGAGATGCCAATACTAATAAAAGTCTTAGGAGACCCAGAAAACCCTCCGCCCCATGTACAGAATACCCCCACCCTGTATACGCCTCCAGTGAGTAACCACGCCTATAACCACACACCCCCTGTATATACTCCACACGAGACACACCCCTTCCCCTGTATGTACACATTCAAATTCCACTTCACATCCCAAGCGTCCAAATGAGAGCATCCTAACCCCCATGCTATGTTCTGACTCCCCTCAAGGAGCTGAAAATATATTAATACATCTTAATATATGCAGCAATCTGTTCCCCTTACACTCACCCCTCTCCTGTGCCCACCCCTTATCCCTCCTCCACCCCCTCCCTCCCTCACCCACATCACTGGACCCCCCCTGCCCCACACTCCCCACACAAGATCCACATTTGTCTGTTTTATTATGAAACTGAACATAGTGCAGACAGCCTCCACCTGATCAATCAACCAAAACGCCCATGCGCGCGCCCCCCCCCCAACCTCCGGACATGGAATGAACCTCCCCCTCCCACAAGGAACCCTCATAATGAGGACAAAATGTGGGGGTTTCACCCCAAAAGGTGGCTGCATGAGAGTCTCTAGTCTGACTGCAGGGGCCTGTGTCTCAAATGCAGAAGTGGGTCCGAACCCCATTTTCAGGTCCCTCCTGCAGCGGAGAGCAGCCATCTTTAAAAGCCAGACATTCAATGTGGGGAGTGAGCAGATGGGGGGGTCGATCTCTCCTCCCCTTATCACAGTCTCTGTGTCCGTGAGGAGGGTGGCACCCAAACGTCCCGCCCCCTGCGCATAGCACGTCACTTCTTGCGCCTCAGCTTGGGTTTTTTCACGGGCCGCAGGTACGGATTATCGATCAGCGTCTCCTCTCCCTTCAGCGAACTCTGGAGCAGAACGGAGGCGTTCTCCTTCTCTGCCCTGGAATCATCCTGGAGGGGAAGAGGGGAGAGAGTCAGCAGGGAGGGGGGGCAGGCGAAAGAGGGGGAACGTGATTTTGGGAAGTAGAGGAGACAGGGCTCAGTCCCCTGCGTGTCAGCCCCCCCCCCCTACCCCCAGTTATAATCCCTGCAGGCCGAGCTTCTGCCCTCTCTTACCTGCAGGTTCATGGAGAGGTTCTCTGTGTCCGTCTGGTCGTCCTGCTCAGAGGAATCAGTCTCCTCCACCTGCTGCAGCTCCAACTCTGACGGGAGCAGAGCGTTCAGGTACGGCACGGACATGGGGCGAGCGGCGATCACTGGGGGGAGAGGAGTGAGAGAGGTGAGGCGGGCGCGAGGTCACAAGTGGGAGGTGATAATTGGTGGTGGCGGGTGGGGGTGAGGAGAGGCAGCGATCACTGGGAGAAGAGCGTAAAAGGGGGAGGGTGGACAAAGAGGGGAAAGGAAGAGCAAGTCCTCTGTAGCTGCCCTTCCCGGGGGGCTGTGGGCAGAGTCGCTCACATGGGAAGGTGCTGATGTCGTCCTTGAACAGACTTTGTGTCTCGCCCGTCTTCGCCATGAATCGAGTTAGCGCTCGCTCCACATCCCTGCGCTGAGACGCTGCCTTCTCCCGCAACACCTGGTAATCGCCCACCGGCTCCCGGGACGTCTAGGGGGGAGGAGGGGAAGAGAAGGGGGCAATTCATTGAGCTATGCCTCCCTTTTGACAGACACCCCAGCACCCCCACTTACTGAGCAAAGCAAAAAAATAAAATGACACCTCCCCTCCCTCCCTCCCAGCATGACATCCCTGGAAAAGGATGACCCCCCACTCACCGGAGTCTTGATATACGTGTGGGGGTCTGGGAATTCTGGGAGGTGACTTGGGATGTGGTGGGGGTGTGGCTTGTTTAATCCAGCACTCAGAGCCTTTGGGGTCACAGAGTGATTGGTCACGGGGGCTGCGAGGGACGGAGACACGACTTAGAGATGGGCACACATACATGTACACAGAATATACAGACATGTATATATACACGCAACGTGTGTATACAGGTAGCCCTCGCTAGCCAACGTTTCACTTTACAACGAATGGCATATCCAACGCAACCCTATGGGGCGTTATCCGACGCTCACCGCCACTGATTAACATGGGACCCACTTTACAGCGGTTTCACCGTCCAACGCTACTTCCACACCGGATTCCGTTGGATAACCGAGGACTGTCTGTATATCTATTCATTCCTTGTCGACCCACTGCTGGATGAAGCCTCCCCAAGGATCTCCAAGGTACTGCGTCTTCTCTATGTCGCTCCAACAACTTTTCTGATTTCATCCTCCCATCTTACTTTTGATTGTCGTCTTGGTCTCTTAACCTCTCTTGGAATCCATCGAGTACCATCTTTGTTCAACGATGGTCATGTCTTTCTCTGATACATTGTAAGGCCCACTGCCATTTTAATTGATTCACCCTTGTGATGTCACAGACTTTTGTTGGTGTCGAACCCATTCATTCTTTGGCCTGCCTCTTCAGTTAATACCCCGCATGCATATCGTACATCTCTCCATACGTCTTTGCGTTGCCTAAAGTTTTTGAATTATCTGCGCAATTAGAGTCCAAGTGTCACATCCATACGAGGGCAGAATACGCGGGTCGAAAACTTTCCCTTTGAGTTACAGTGGAAGGCTCCCTTATAAGGATGCCTCCATCTCATCGTCCCTCTCCTATCGATTTAATTCAAAAGGTTCCCATCCATCATTACACAACGGCCAAGGTAGACATAGTCTTCAACTTCTTCTAGTTTTCCCATTTATTTTGATCTTTGCAGACATGACACATTTGTTGAACATCACCTTGGTCTTCCTGAGATTCCTACAGAGTCTCACCTTCTTACTTGCTTCAGCAACTTCTCTGATTTGTTGCTGGACTTGTGGCAAAAATAACAATGTCACCTGGACATCGTAGGCGATGTTCAATCCAATGTTTTGACCAGTTCTTATTGTGTTGCTGTGAAACGCGTTGGTGATACGGTGTCTCCCTGCCACACTCCCTCGCTGATCCTTGTCTTGCTTGCGTGTATCCAT
Organism: Ascaphus truei; assembly: GCF_040206685.1. Classification (NCBI taxonomy): domain Eukaryota; kingdom Metazoa; phylum Chordata; class Amphibia; order Anura; family Ascaphidae; genus Ascaphus; species Ascaphus truei. The sequence continues at coordinate 20,981,287 of NC_134491.1, read as the reverse complement.
GTAATGTAATGGTTGATATGCCACTCGTAAATGTTCTTTATAATATCAAAATATCAGTTTGTCCACTTAATGCATCTGGACCGCTGGAGGTGCAGCCCAAAATCAAATGCTTTTTCCTAATCTACGAATCCCAAGATGAGTTGTAGATATACATATATAGTATACATAAATGTTTCCATCCCAAGATCTTGATAAAGGCCCATGTAGGGACCGAAATGTCGATCCTGTTGATTTAATAAATATTCCAACTGAAGTTGCAAGTCCTGCGAGTGCCTGATTTGACATTATATCTTCATTATTAGACTTTGTTTGCAGAAAGCACCCAGGCTAAAGATTGCATAGACTTTGTGAGTGCCCTCACACAGCATTTGGTATAGATACAGATAGACAGAAATTTAGACACACAAATACCGCCACGCACACACACACAATAATATACATGCTTGTATACACATTCATGCAAAAAAGCACACGTGTTCATACAGGACATACGTGCTGTTATCACCATCCTCTGGGAGCGCTTGGCGTATGCAGGCAGAGAGTCGATGTTAAACCCTGCAACAAAGACAAGCATCAGTATAGAGCTGAAGGTGACATGCCCAACGCCCACGCAGGGACCTTCTGCCCCCAGCCCAACACCCACGCAGGGACCCTCTCCCCCAGGCCCAACGCCCACGCAGGGACCCTCTGCCCCCAGGCCCAACGCCCACGCAGGGACCCCCTGCCCCCAGGCCCAACGCCCACGCAGGGACCCTATGCCCCCAGGCCCAACGCCCACGCAGGGACCCTATGCCCCCAGGCCCAACGCCCACGCAGGGACCCCCTGCCCCCAGGCCCAACGCCCACGCAGGGACCCTCTGCCCCCAGGCCCAACGCCCACGCAGGGACCCTCTGCCCCCAGGCCCAACGCCCACGCTGGGACCCCCTGCCCCCAGGCCCAACGCCCACGCAGGGACCCTCTGCCCCCAGGCCCAACGCCCACGCTGGGACCCCCTGCCCCCAGGCCCAACGCCCACGCAGGGACCCCCTGCCCCCAGGCCCAACGCCCACACAGGGACCCCCTGCCCCCAGGCCCAACGCCCACGCAGGGACCCTCTGCCCCCAGGCCCAACGCCCACGCAGGGACCCTCTGCCCCCAGGCCCAACGCCCACGCAGGGACCTTCTGCCCACAGCCCAACACCCACGCAGGGACCCTCTGCCCCCAGGCCCAACGCCCACGCTGGGACCCCCTGCCCCCAGGCCCAACGCCCACGCAGGGACCCCCTGCCCCCAGGCCCAACGCCCACGCAGGGACCCCCTGCCCCCAGGCCCAACGCCCACGCAGGGACCCTCTGCCCCCAGGTCCAACGCCCACGCAGGGACCCTCTAACCCCAGGCCCAACACCCACGCAGGGACCCTCTAACCCCAGGCCCAACACCCACGCAGGGACCCTCTAACCCCAGGCCTAACGCCCACGTAGGGACACTCTGGTCACAGCCCTCCACCCACGCAGGGAAACTCTGGTCACAGCCCTCCACCCACGCAGGGACCCTTTGCCCCTAGGCCCACCACAAACACGGAGACCCTCTGGTTTTCAGTCCACCACCCACGCATGGACCCTCTTCTCCCGGTCCACTCAACACAGGATCCCCTCTCTTCTCCCCCCCCCCCCCACCTTCCTCACCCATCTCTATCAGGGTCACCACGATGTCAGACAGGGTGGGCTGTGTCCGTGCTGTGTGCTCGCAGTACGACTTTGCGCTACGCCCAATCTCTGACAGATCTGCGGAGGGAAGAGAGGAGGCGACAGAGTGAGGACCACACAGTCAAAATACCCCCCCCCCCCCAATTTCCTCATATACCATCCCACAGTACCACTGCTGTTTTTGTTACACACATAGTTCCACTTTCTATTAAAAAAGATATAGATATAGAGATGACTCCCCGAAGAAGACCGTTTTAAGTCGAAACGCGTTGGAGTGGGAGTCTGTGGAGTGGGACCCCTACCTTTTCCCTGATTAGAGGCTCTGCTCATTCCTTGTTTGACCTTTGACACCTATGCTTCAAATGGTGATGTATTTACATCTTTGACACTTTGATATTTGTGCAATTATTGCCCCCATTTTTTGCAGCTGTTATTTCACAACAAACAGCTATCTCCGTTTGGAATGTGCACAAGTCTGCAGTTTGTGCTAATGATATATATGCATGCCTGACTCACAGCTGCTTTTGTTTGTTGAATATTTCTGGTGTGTTATTTGCCTCAATCATGTACCTTTGCCTCTAGGTATATATGTTTGGTAGATGTGAGTCCCCCTCCTCTTTTAATTTTCTCCCCCTGTTTTTAAACCTACATTAATAAATCTTTTTGTTATAATTTCCTTGGTATGCCCGTGTGCTTCTTCATAAGGTTGCTTTTCTTGAGATATAGATAGATATAGAGATATATATATATATATATATATATATATATATATATATATATATATATATATATATATATATATATATATATATATATCTCTATATCATAGAAAAAGAACAAAAAGCACTCCGTAATAATAGTCACTGGTGTGGGTGCAGATCCTATAATGAAGAATAAGCAATACGATACCGTTTGGAAACGAAATCAGCAGGCAGCACTCCAGAATTGAACAAACAAGTGTATTGAAAAAATAAACACAAAACCAACGTTTCGGTCCACGAATGGGACCTTTGTCAAGGTGGCACACCACCTGCACTACTGCACCACCTGCACTACTGCACCACCTTGACAAAGGTCCCATTCGTGGACCGAAACGTTGGTTTTGTGTTTATTTTTTCAATATACATATACACACACACACACGTCTCATATCATTACATCAGGGGTAGCTCAGATTTTCAGGGATATCCCTGCTTCAGCAAAGGTGGCTGACTGAGCATCCTGTACTGAAGCAGGGATATCCCGAAAACCTGACCAGTTGGTAGCCATTGAGGACTGGACTTGGCTACCCCTGCATTACATGATATATAAACTATAATATACAGGTTGGGTGAAATTGCACATATTCTTAGTTTCAAAGACTTGAACACGGTGACAGCAGCACATGGCGAGACCGCTCGCACACGGTCAACAGCATCGCGTAATGCGAGTGTCTCATGCTCAGGCCACACTCACAGCTCTGTAACATTTCGGTCATTGTCTCCACGGTTGCTTTCTCTGCGCTCTCGAATCCGGCCTCCGTGAGGAGGGAGCTGACCACCACCTGCAGCGTGCGCCGACGTGCCAGCAAGTAATTATCAGCGGGGGTGGAGGCGCCTCTGACACCGGCTCTCTGGGGAGACAAGGGCTGGGAGTTATAATTCATATGTCCATTACAAACAGCTAATCACTGGAGCCCCGACAAAAGCTTGGAAATACTGAGGAGTGAAGAGGGGATGATCCTGCATTCAAATGCTTTAACGAGAGAAAGAGAGAGAAAAAGAGAGAGAGGAAATGTATTTGTACCATCTGGTAAGTAACATGAAACAATTGGGGGGTGTTTTGGCCCAAAACAGTCCTTAGGAGCTTGACAAAGGACTGTGTAGGTCCGAAACGTCGCCCAATTTTTTTCATGTTACTTGCCCGATGGTACAAATAAATTACATTTTTGAATATCTATAGGCGAGTGCTGCGGATTCCTCTCTCTATATACACTCTTCAGGACCGGTTGGTGATCCTGGGCCCTCTGCATGCACCCCATCGGAAGCAAAGTATTAATTTTTCAATGTATTTGAGTGCACCAACCATTATTATTTTTGTGTATATATGTATATATGTGTGTGTGTGTGTATATACATATAGACACAAAATATATTTATATATTAAACATGTATGTGTGCACGTAATGTTACACACACTTGTGTGCACTACGCGTGTGTTTTCATTGCTCTGTATATATATATATCTATAGGTTCAGGCACAGTATTATCTATAACTTCTGAGTACCGAACAGGTTAATCACAACTAGACCAGCCAATCAAGAAAGACCTCCGTTATCACGTGTCCAGATCCCACCAATCCCAGTCTTTCCCCGTGCTCGGTATACGGAAGCCGCTAGATACTGATGCCCAGGAGGAACCCGGTTACAGGAGGGGGAGCCCTGACACTGAGGGGGAGTCCCTGCCCCCGTCACACCACCTCCCCCGCCTCCATGGCCTCGAGTTACCGGTGTGGAGGCGCCCGAGCCCGTCACAGCTGCGGAAGTCTCCGCCATCTTGAATGTTGTGCGCGCGGGGCATGCTGGGAAATGTAGTTCACGTGGGACCTGAAGGAAGCCAACCCCATGGAGCTATATGCAGGGGAGGGGTAATGCTCTGCAAAACTACATGCAGGGGAGGGGTAATGCTCTGCAAAACTACATGCAGGGGAGGGGTAATGCTCTGCAAAACTACATGCAGGGGAAGGGTAATGCTCTGCAAACTACACACAGGGGAGGGGTAATGCTCTGCAAAACTACATGCAGGGGAGGGGTGATGCTCTGCAAAACTACATGCAGGGGAGGGGTAATGCTCTGCAAACTACATGCAGGGGAGGGGTGATGCTCTGCAAACTACATACAGAGGAGGGGTAATGCTCTGCAAAACTACATGCAGGGGAGGGGTAATGCTCTGCAAAACTACACACAGGGGAGGGGTAATGCTCTGCAAAACTTCATGCAGGGGAGGGCTAATAATCTGTAAAGCTATATGCAGGGGAGGGGTAATACTCTGCAAAACTACATACAGAGGAGGGGTAATGCTCTGTAAACTACATGCAGGGGAGGGGTAATGCTCTGCAAAACTACATGCAGGGGAGGGGTAATGCTCTGCAAAACTACATGCAGGGGAGGGGTAATGTTCTGCAAAACTATGCAGGGGAGGGGTAATGCTCTGCAAAACTACATGCAGAGGAGGGGTAATGCTCTGCAGAACTACATGCAGGGGAGGGGTAATGCTCTGCAAAACTACATGCAGGGGAGGGGTAATGCTCTGCAAAACTACATGCAGGGGAGGGGTAATAATCTGCAAAACTACATGCAGGGAAGGGGTAATGCTCTGCAAAACTACATGCAGGGGAGGGGTAATGCTCTGCAAAACTACATGCAGGGGAGGGGTAATGCTCTGCAAAACTACATGCAGGGGAGGGGTAATGCTCTGCAAAACTACACACAGGGGAGGGGTAATGCTCTGCAAAACTACATGCAGGGAAGGGGTAATACTCTGCAAAACTACATGCAGGGGAGGGGGTAATGCTCTGCAAAACTACATGCAGGGGAGGGGTGATGCTCTGCAAAACTACATGCAGGGGAGGGGTAATGCTCTGCAAAACTACATGCAGGGGAGGGGTAATCTGCAAAAATACATACAGGGGAGGGGTAATAGTCTGCAAAGCTATATACAGGGGAGGGGTAATAATATGCAAAACTACATACAGGGGAGGGGTAATGCTCTGCAAAGCTACATACTAGGAAGAGTAAATCTCTGCAAAGCTACATACTGGGAAGGGGTAATGCTCTTTAAAGCTACATACTGGGAAGGGGTAATGCTCTGCAAAGTTATACTGGGAAGGGTAATGCTCTGCAAATCTACCATGCATACATTGAGCTTTGCAAAGCTCCATAAAAGGGAGAGAGAGCAATGCTCTGCAGAACTCCATACAGGGAGGGTGCAGTGCTCTATACAGGAGAGGGTGAAATGCTGTGCAGGGCTCTGCACAAAGGAAGAAAAGGTTGAATAGAGGGATATCTATAAAACAGCATGGTTAATGGTGCAATAATATTTTCTCTTGTATAGCACTGACAGTGCCCACAGCTGTACAAAGACATTTGCAGGCACATTGAGTCACTGCCCTGCAGAGCTTGCAATCTAATGTTTGCACCTGAGGCGCAGGAAGATAAAGTGACTTGCCAAGGTCACAAGGAGCCGACACATTCAAACTTGGTTCACACACCATGGATAGTAGCGCAATGCTTTTCAGATCTGCATAAGAGCGTGTGGACAGCTGCGCAAAGCTCTGCAGGTCTGTATTAGAGAGTGTGCATAGTGGTGCAATGCTCTGCAGACTCTCCCCTGGGAAAATGTAGCTCCTGGCTGATATCTTATCTCTCTTGCTTTCTCTCACATATGCTTCCGCTCCCGGCCTGCGTCCAATCAGAGCACAGTATCCAGGGGGCCGGGCGGTCATGTGGGTCCCTCCAGGTGACTGTTCTCAGCGGTCCCCTCGATTCCAGATGTCTCTGGCTTAGTGTCCTTACCATAAGGTTTGACACCTGAGAAATACCTGGCTCACCCCCTTCTTTACAGGTGCAATCCCAGTCGGCCAGTTGAATATTTGACGGGCTTCTGAATGGGGAAGTGTTTGTCAGTTAAGTGTTTTCATTACCCTTATCCCACCCTGTCTCTTATCAGAGAACCAATAAAGTTAAGAGATGTGATAAGGGGGCAGACACAGTGACAATCATACAAAAGAGGAAAATCCGAGGAAATCTTACCCCTCCCAAATCCAACTTTAAAAAATAGATTAAAAATACTTCTAGGTGTCGGATTTGGGTAAAAGAACGTATTCCTCACCCGGATGAGACCCCTTAAACATATCATTGGAATTAGTTAACTTTGGTCGGAGGAGGGGTTGTCCCTTTAATTACATCATAGATCCAAGATGGTGGCCTCCTGTGATATAACGGAATACCTCTAGAATGTTATCTCACATCTCGTTGTGTACATTCCTGTAGTGCACATTGTATGTCTTTATTTATATAGCGCCATTAATGTACATAGCGCTTCACAGTAGTAATACACGTGGTAATCATATAAATAACAAATGATATAAATAACAGGTCATGGGAATAAGTGCTTCAGGCATTAAAGTAACATTAAAGAAGAGGAGTCCCTGCCCCGAGGAGCTTACAATCTAATTGGTAGGTAGGAAGGACATACAGAGACAGTAATAGGGTGTTCTGGTAAGTGCGTCTGCAAGGGGCCAAGCTTTATGTATCATGTGTCCAGTGTTATCCACAGTGCTATTCATATGCTTCTTTAAACAAGTGGGTCTTAAAGGTGGATAGAGAGGGTGCTAGTCGGGTGTTGAGGGGAAGGGCATTCCTGAGGTGCGGGGCAGTCAGTGAGAAAGGTATAAGGCGGGAGAGGGCTTTAGATACAAAGGGGGTAGAGAGAAGACATCCTTGAGCAGAACGCAAGAGTCAGGATGGTGCATAGCGAGAAATTAGGGCAGAGATGTGAGGAGGGGCAGAAGAGTGTAAAGCTTTAAAAGTGAGGAGGAGAATTGAATGTGTGATACGGGATTTGATCAGAAGCCAGGAGAGGGATTTCAGGAGGGGAGATGCAGAGACAGATTTAGGAAAGAGTAGAGCGATTCTGGCAGCAGCATTTAGGATAGATTGTAGGTGAGAGGCAGGAAGGCCGGACAGCAGGAGGTTACAATAATCAAGGCGGGAGAGAGTGAGGGCCTGAGTCAGAGTTTTAGCAGTCGAGCAACAGAGGAAAGGGCGTATCTTTGTAATATTGCGGAGGAAAAAGCGACAGGTTTTAGAAACGTTTTGAATGTGAGAGAGGAGTCGAGTGTGACCCCTAGGCAGCGTGCTTGGGCCACTGGGTGAATGATCGTACTTCTAACAGTAATGTGGATGGAGGTAGTAGTGCCATGTTTGGGAGGAAGTATGAGGAGCTCTGTCTTTGTCATGTTAAGTTTAAGGCGGCGGAGGGCCATCCAGGATGATATCGCAGAGAGACATTCAGAAACTTTGGTCTGTACAGCAAGTGTAAGGTCAGGGGTAGAAAAGTAAATGTGTGTCGTCAGCATAGAGGTGATATTTAAACCCAAGAGATGTTATTAGGTCACCTAGAGAGAGTGTGTACAGAGAAAAGAGAAGAGGTCCAAGGACAGAGCCCTGGGGTACCCCCACAGAGAGATCAATAGAGGAGGAGGTATTAGCAGAAGAGACACTGATAGTGCGATGGGAGAGGTAGGATGAGATCCAGGATACGGCTTTGTTCCGAATACCAAGAGTATGGAGAATGAAGGAGAAGAGGAGGGTGGTCCACGGTGTCAAATGCTGCAGAGAGGTCGAGTTATATGAGCAGAGTGTAAGGATCTGTCTTTGGCAGCATGGAGGTCATCAGTTATTTTAGTGAGGGCTGTTTCAGTGGAGTGAGCAGTGCAGAAGCCAGATTGTAGAGGGTCTAGGAGAGAATAGGTGTTGAGAAAATGGAGCAAGCGAGAGAATACAAGACGTTCAAGGAGTTTAGAGGCAAAAGGCAGGAGGGAGACAGGTCGAAAAATTAGAAAGGCAGGTAGGGTCAAGCTTGCTGTTTTTGAGTAATGGTATAACTGTTGCATGCCTGAAGGAGGATGGAAAGGTACCAGAGTAGAGAGAGGAGTTAAAAATCTGTGTGAGCATATGGATTATAGTAGGACCAAGAAGTTTTAGGCGATGGGAGGGAATGGGGTCAAGGGAGCAAGTGGTAGAGGGAGAAGAGGAGATCAACAGTGACATCTTCCTCTGAGAAAGTGGAAAAGAGTCAAGGAATACAGGAGGAGAGTTAGGAAGCAGTGTAGGATGCGAGGAGGAAACAGAGGGGATGTTCTGACGTATGGCTTCCACCTTTTCCTTAAAATAGTCAGCAAAGTCCTGAGGTGAGATGGCGGATGAAGAGGAGGCAGCCGAGGGTGGTTTGAGTAGAGAGTCAGAGAGAAGAGTCGGCGTGGGTTAGTCTAGGTAGTGGCCATCCTTGTGGGTGCTGGCTGCAGTCCAAACTGTTGAAAGCCAAAAGGAGGTTAGAGAGAGAAAGCGGGAAGCCCAATGGAGAGAGGGGTCATCAATGTGGCAATTGAAGTCCCCAAGGAGAAGAACAGGGGAGTCTGAGGAGAGAAAGAAAGAGAGCCAGGAAAGGAGGGCAAAGCAAGAGAGGGGGGGGGGGAATAGGAAGAGCGTGGTAATGGCAGAGAGAGGAGAGCAGGAGCCCCACGCCTCCACCCCTGCCATCAGGGTGCGGAGTGTGGGTGAAAGAAGCCACCATAAGGCCGCGGGCATGGTGAAGGGAAGAGCGCTGAGCAGCGCTGACGCTCATGCTCTCCTGCTCAAGCAGGAGCTTTTTCGTGTCCCTGCATGACCGTCAGCGAGTGCGCTTGTGTGCCGGGTGGGAGGCAGAGCGGGAGGCGGGGAAAGCGCGCCGCGTCACGGACTGCAATGGGCTTTTGGCAGTCACGTGACCGGCCCTGCGCTTCCCTCAGCGAGAAAACGTAATTTTTTCACTGTCGGCTGAAATTCCACACGCCTCCGCAAGCGTGCGAAAGCGCCATCTAAAGCCGTGATGATAGGGATAATGTTTCCCCTCAGCGCGGCTCAGCACGGTCTTTTTGACCATGTCCGAGGCCTATGAGCGGGCAGCTTCCAGAGCAGAGTCAGACTGAGTGAGCCAGGTCTCAGTTATAGCAAATAGGAGCAGAGAGTGAGAGAGAAAAAAAGTCATGCACAGAGAGGAACTTGTTAGAGAGGGAGCGAGCATTCCAAAGGGCACAGGAGGGAGGGAGGGGGAGAGAGAGGAGGGAGCATTCCAAAGGGCACAGGAGAAAGGGAGAGAGGAGGGAGGGTGGCAGGGGATGGGTATGAGGTTGGAGGAGTTGACACCAGAAGGAGTAGAAGTTGCATTTGGCAGGCGAGGACGAGAGCATGTAGGAATAAGGCAGGGACCAGGATTGGGAGAGATATCCCCAGAAGCAAGGAGGAGAAGCATGGAAAGAAAGGGGATGTGTGAGGAGGATTTGTAGGGGTGTGTTTTAGTGCAGGGGATATAGCTGTGGGGTGTCAGAGGGCGCAGGTAAGAAAGGAGTTCATGTGAACTCAGAAGTGGTGAAGGAAGGAGAGATGGAGATATATGAATAGAGTTAGAGACATACTGAGGCTGGTAGAAAGAAGTGCATAATTTGAGAAGAAGTGAGGTCACAGCAAATATAAAAAGTATAGGCGGCATCACAGCAATATTAACGTGCTGGGATGTGCAGTCTGGGATAGATAATATCTTCCTTTCCAGCGTAGTTCAAATGCAGGAATCAGGGCCAGTAGGTGTTGTCAACTTCTTCACAACTTCCTTTTAAACTTCCATTGTCCTGCTACGTGGAGATGTGCTGCAGGCAGCTTAAGGCTAAGGCCCCGCTCCCTCAGTCAGCGCGCCCGCACTGCAGACAGGCGGCGCGCTGACAGGCACAGACCGCGATATGCGGTCTGTAGGGAGCCGGGGCGGGAGGCGTGGTTTGAGTGGAGGGGGGCGTGGTTTGAACAGAGGGACCCGCTACTCCCCCCCTCCCTCCACGGGCTCGGTCTCCCGGGCTGCAGGAGGGAGCTGCTGCTGGAAGGTAAGCAGCTCCCGCTCCCTCCCCCTTCCCCCACAAATGCCCTCCTCACACACACACACATACACCAGCCCCTACCTTGTGGAGGAAGCTATCTGACAGCTCCCGCCCCCGCCGCTGATAGGCTCATCAGCGCACCACGTGACACGTCACCGCTCGGGATCACAATTTTCTTGCATCCCCTGGCGGCTGACGCGTCACAGCGCATAGTGAGCCGTGCAGCGAGGGGGGTACTGGGACCGGCTCAGAAGGATTCTCCTGCTGGTGGGGATCGCTCACGCGGCCGCCCGCACAGCAGGTCCCAGCCCTAAGGCTGTCTACCTGGGTTTAAATGGGCCTAAAAAGTCACCTGACAGGTTCAGTCTGCCTAATTAGCACATCTGAGGCCATTCAAACAGATGGTTTTTCTACAGGGTGTTCCCTGCCTAGGTGTGAAAGCTTATTTTATTTAAGGGTTGAATGAGACAGGATTCAAATATCCGATTTACCTAGCATGTTTCAGTTGCATTTACTAAAATTCACACAGCAAAGGGTAGAATGAGACAGGATTCAAATATGGGATTTACCTGAGGAGAGAAGATGATCTGTTAGGGTAAGAAGTCCTTCCTTTTTAGGGTTCACATGGGATATTTTAGTAATATTGGAGGATCCGTTTTAACCCCCAGCTTAACAACAATGCTAGAGATCAGTGAGATTGTCATTTAGGGAGAGAGACCGGTTTATGAGTGACACTACCTACTAATGAGTGATACTGACTTCAGTGACACTTCCCAAAAGTGAACACTGCTTCTGAGTAACATTGCCTACTAATGTGTGACACTGCCTCCCAATGAGCGTCCCTGCCTTTTATGAGTGACACTGCCTCCCAATGGGTGTCCCTGCCTTCTGAATGACACTGCCTCCAAATGGGTGTCCCTGCCTTCTATTGAGTGACACTGCCTCCCAATGGGTGTCCCTGCCTTCTGAGTGACACTGCCTCCCAATGGGTGTCCCTGCCTTCTATTGAGTGACACTGTCTCCCAATGGGTGTCCCTGACTTCTGAGTGATACAATGAATGGCACTGCCTCAATGAATGACACTTCCTCTTAATGAGTGACACTGCCTTATAAGGCTGCGCTTATAGTGCCGGAGACAGCGAAGCAACGTTGCTTCAAAACAAATGTATTGAAGCCGTCGCGTGCGTTTATAGTAGGAGCGATGCGACAGCGCAATGGATTGGTCGTGATCGCTGGAAGTCACTTCAATTTGAGTTTTCCAGCGACCGCAGCGTGACGTCAGCGTTGCTGTCGCCGGCACTATAAGCGCAGCCTAATGAATGCTAAAACCATATTTCAGGATATGGGTGTGAAAGTAACCTGTATATGGAGGTGGTCCTAGCTTGACACCAGAAAAATACAGGTACCTAATGATAGAAGTCAAAATACTCAGTGTCAATGATTAAGACAGAACCTTATCAGATACATGGAAACATGACTTTTGCCACACACAACATGGCCTCTGCGGAACGACCAATCACTAGGCTCTTCCGCCACCCATGTGCGCCTAGCC
>NC_134491.1:20916885-20966885 GCF_040206685.1 Ascaphus truei | reverse complement strand
AAACAAACATTGTACATACCCGGAAAGCGCTCGTACCAAGCACGACGGTCACGCCGCCAAAACAAACATTGTACATACCCGGAAAGCGCTCGTACCAAGCACGACGGTCACGCCGCCAAAACAAACATTGTACATACCCGGAAAGCGCTCGTACCAAGCACGACGGTCACGCCGCCAAAACAAACATTATACATGCCCGGAAAGCGCTCGTACCAAGCACGACGGTCGCACCGCCAAAACAAACATTGTACATACCCGGAAAGCGCTCGTACCAAGCACGACGGTCACGCCGCTTGTTCAATGCAGGCGACACTGGAAGCGTTTTGCAAATTTGTTTTCTGGTTGCGGCGGCCGTCCAATCAAAAAGCAGATTTCAGCTTGCAGCAGCATGTGCTTGTGCACCTGGCGCGCTGCGGTGTGCGCACGCCCTGCAGTTCGGCTGCATAATCGCAGCCTTAGATTCCCGGGGTCTCTCCACCTCCATTGGCTGGTAGTGCCCGCCTAGGATCAGTGCTGTGAGGAGATCCTGGCTTTGTGTGAATACGGGGTCCCTTCTGGTGTGTGACGCACTGTGAGGAGGGGGGGGGGGATTTAGTTTTAGGGTATATACAGGGGTCCCCTCTTGTCCCTTCTGGTGTGTGAGGAGGAGGGGGGGAGGGGGCTTTAGTTTTAGGGTATATGCAGGGGTCCTATCTTGTCCCCTCTGTGTGAGGAGCAGCGCTGTGAGAGGGGGGTTTAGTTTCAGGGTGTATGTACATCTTTATTTATATAGCGCCATTAATGTACATGGCGCGTCACAGCAGTAATACACGTGACAAACATATAAATAACACATACAAAACACATAATGGGAAGAAGTGCTTCAGACATAAAAGCAACATTTAGGAAAAGGAGTTTCTACCCCGAAAAGCTTACAATCTAATTGGTAAGTAGGAAGAACGTACAGACAGGAGTGCGTTCTGATAAGTGCGTCTGCAAGGGATCAAGGTTTGTGTAAAGTATCAGCCACGGAGCTACTCCTATGCTTTAAGGAGGTGTATTTTAAGATGGGTCTTAAAGGTGGATAGAGAGGGTGCTAGTCGGGTGTTGAGGGGAAGGGCATTCCAGAGGTGCGGGGCAGTCAGTGAGAAAGGTTTAAGGTGGGAGAGGGCTTTAGATACAAAGGGGGTAGAGAGAACACATCCTTGAGCAGAACGCAAGAGTCGGGATGATGTATAGCGAGAAATTAGGGATGAGATGAAAGGAGGGGCAGTAGTGTTAAACCTTAAAAAATGAGGAGAATTGAATGTGTGATACAGGATTTGATGGGAAGCCAGGAGAGTGATTTCAGCAGGGGAGACACTGAGACAGATTTATTCTGGCAGCAATGTTTAGGATAGATTGTAGGGGAGACAGGTGAGAGGCAGGAAGGCCGGACAGCAGGAGGTTACAGTAATCAAGACGGGAGAGAATGAGGGCCTGAGTCAGAGTTTCAGCAGTCGAGCGACAGAGGAAAGGGCGTATCTTTGTTATATGGAGGAAAAAAACGACAGGTTTTAGAAACGTTTTGAATGTGAGAGGAGATTGTGAGAGAGGAGTCGAGAGTGACCCCCAGGCAGCGTGCTTGGGCTACTGGGTGATGATAGTACTTCCAACAGTAATGTAATGTGGAAGGAGGTAGTAGGGCCAGGTTTGGGAGGAAATATGAGGAGCTCTGTCTTTGATAAGTTTGAGTCGGTGTATACAGGGGTCCCCTCATCCCCCTCAGGTGTGTGAGGAGCAGCGCTGTGAAGAGGGGGTCTTTCCGCTCTCCATGTGCTTCCTGCGAAGTTTCCTGTCCCTGTGTCCTGTGCGGACGAGTCACCTGCAGCTGTTGGGGACAGTGTGCGCTCTGCTGGCCTCCAAGATGAGGGACACGGTACCGCTGAGTGTGGAGAAGCTGCGGATATACACGGACTGCTCCGTCACCGCTTGTGAGATCCGGGTAAATAAACACGCGCTCCCTATAGTGAATCCTTCCTTGTTCCCAGCCCTCTGGCTCCCTGTGTTCCCTGACCTTTGATTGGCCCCCCTGTGTTTCATGACCTCTGATTGGCTCCCCTGTATTCCCTGCCCTTTGATTGGTTCCTCAGGACTGTGAGCTGTTGGTTCTCGCTCATCTGCGCTGGGACCTTGCGGCCATCGTGTCACATGACTTCCTGGAGCATATCCTGATGCGGCTGCCACTCTCCGCAGAGGGACGTGCGCTGGTACGGAAACACGCACAGACCTTCATGGCGCTGTGTGCGACCGGTGAGTGCAGAACTTCGCACCCCTACATCTTCCTGCTCTGCCGAGCATTATATCCTCAACTCCTCGGCCGTCTCTTGCTTCCTATTACATAATCTGCAGAGCATCACTCCCCATCCATCTTTTTGCACCCATTTCCACAGAACATCACTCCCTTTGCTGAAGAGCGTCTCCTCCCTCCCCCCCACACCTGTGCAATGCGTCTCTCCCTGCCCTTCTACAGAGCATCTCTTCTCTCTCCCCTCCCCCCCCCCCTCTCACGCAATGCTTCTCTCCCTGCCCCTTTGAACAGGGGGCAGAGAAGCTGCAAAGCGTCCACCTTCCCCGTGCAATGCTTCTTGCTCTGCAGCTCTTCTCCCCCCCCCCACGCAATGCGTCTCTTCCCCGCGCAATCTCTTCCTGCCCCTCTGCAGAGCTTCTCCTCCCTGTGGAATGCATCTGCCCCTGCCCCTCTGCAGAACATCCCTTCCCCCCTCTCCCCACAGATTGCCTTTTCTCAGTGTACGCTCCCTCCATGGTCGCCGTGGGCAGCGTTGCGGCGGCAGCGCACGGTCTGGGTTTGCTCCCTTGGTCGGGGCCCGGACAGGAGCTGAGCGGGCACCTGGCAGCACTGATCGGAGCTAAGCTGGTGAGTAGTGAGGGAGCCCTCCGAGAATAAACCTGAGCTCAAGCATTGAGATGTGTGCAGAGGCCTCACTCTGTGACCCCAGGGGTTGAATTACCCTCTGACCACCTCACCCCATCTCCCCAGGATGACCTGCAGAGCTGCCAGGAGATGATCGAGTCTGCTCTGTCCGAGACGCTGCGCTGGTCACCGCCCCTACTCAGCAAGACCCCCTCACCCTTTAAACCTGGGGGGCCAGTTTGGGGTCCAATCTCGTCTCATCCTGCACCCTGACTGTTGTCACCCTGAGAGTCCAGATTCTGTGTGATGTCTTCAGTTCAGAGCGACACAGGGACTGAAAGGGACATAGTGGCTGCGATGTCATCACAGGGTGAGGTGACAGTGGTCAGCAGGCACCACATGGGTTGGGTCATTTTAAATTACCACCTATGGGGCAGATATAACTTCATACCCTCCAACTGCACTTATTTAGCAGATACTCTACAAGTTGAGTCTTGCAAGAGTTGTACATATGACAAAAATAGGAATTGCTTGGATGTACCTCCCCTGCAGCACACGTGGGACAACAGGGGGACCTATTTATAGCACTGGGGTCTATAACATTGTGATAAATTCTCTCCTGCACTAGAGGGTTAACCCGAGCAGCACTGGATGGGGTATTATAGAAGGGTGTATGTATTGTTTAAACCCTCCCGTCCCCATTAACTTATCTCTGTCCCCCCGTGGACCAGTCACCGACGCGGAGCAGTTTGTGAAAACGTTTCTATCGACCCTTCTAATAAAATGTTTCTTTGACCTATTTCCTCATTAATCAGCTTCTGATAACCTTACCATCCATGTATAAAACAGTCGGAGTATTGATCAGGGGAGATCTGGTTCATCCACATAGAACAGGCCAGGTTTATCAACTCATCCTCAAGCATCCAACAGGTCATGTTTTCATAATATCCCTGCTTCAGCACAGGTGGCTCAGTCTTTGAGCTGGGATATCCTGAAGACCTGAGAATCCCTGGAACAGGCAAAGTATTGAACAGTGGGTGACAGCTGATTTTGGAGTTGGGGTAACAGTTTAATTTCTGACACGGTTCTCTGCAAAATAAATACATTAACCCCCCAGTATAATTTTTTTAAAATATATATCTATATATCTCTTGGAAAATGTTAGCGGCACGCCCCACTGATTTTTACGCCCCACTGATTTTTATGCCCCACTGATTTTTACTCCCCACTGATTTTTACTTTAAAATCTCCTCTTGCCTTTTCCAACGCTGTCTTTTTATTCTTTAAAAACAAAAAAAGAGTGGCTGCATTCAGGAGATTTCTTTGAAATACGAAATGTCTGGAAAAGGCTAAAACCGAGCTCTCCCCCCGCTCTGAAAGGTCCATACGAGAAGAGATGGCGGGAGACAGGGAGTTAACATTAGGAGTTATTGCTGCATTGCCTTCACAATCCTGTTTGTCTCTTTGAATAATTCAGTGGTGTAGTATTAGATACAACTTACTGCATTTTTCCCCTCCATGCGTTTGATGCCCTTAATGTATTACGCTTCCTTGGGCTGCTACAGCAGCCATTTAGCAAGCCGCAGCACTGCCTGTTTTAACATACAGGCATACCCCGCATTAACGTACGCAATGGGACCGGAGCATGTATGTAAAGCAAAAATGTACTTAAAGTGAAGCACTGCCCTTTTCCCACTTATCGATGCATGTACTGTACTGCAATCGTCCTATACGTGCATAACTGATGTAAATAACGCATGTGTAACAGGCTCTATAGTCTCCCTGCTTGCGAACAGCTTCAGTACAGGTAGGGAGCCAGTATTGCTGTTCAGGACGTGCTGACAGGCGCATGCATGAGCAGCCGTTTGCCTATTGGGCGATATGTACTTACTCGCGAGTGTACTTAAAGTGAGTGTCCTTAAAGTGAGTGTCCTTAAACCGGGGTATGCCTGTAGGTGGCCATATTGGGTGCTCCGGGAAGCCAGCTCTTTGCCAATCGGAAGACCCACTAGCACTTTTTAAACCCACACAGGCTTCTGGGAGGGATTGCTGCTTTAAGCAGGCAATATAAGCACCTTTTCACAGGATTGAAGCAAGGGGTCTCTGGAGTTGAACCCCATTCATTTCAGCTCTGGGGACCCCCTGCTTCCAGAGCTACTTACCTCCAAAGGGGGCGTCGGTATCTATGCTTTTTAAAGCTCCCGCGTCACGTGAGCCAATAGGAAGCTGCACCAGGTGATGTCACGGCTTCCTATTGGCCAGCAGGGTGTGGGAGATTTGAAAGGCGGCCATTAGCTGATCCCTGCTAGCCGAGCGGCTGCTGGCACCCCCTATGGAGATCTATCTCCGGAAGTAGGGGGTCCTCAAAGCTGAAAGTAACTGGGGTCAGCTCCGGCGACCCCTGCTTCAATCCTGTTTAAAAAAAAAAAAAAAAAATACACCTTCCCTTTAAAAAAAGGGAGAAAATAAAAACTACAGCTGAAGTTAAATAATATAGAACAGCCGCTCGAAATCCTCCCGCGCGGCCAGCTCTCGGAAGCGAAACGCGTAGGTTTACGGGGTGAAGCTTGTTCTCAAAACATCTGCTTAGAACGCAGAGGGAGAAATGATGAATTCGGGGTAACATACAGCCGGACGTGGCGACGAGGAACCAGACTTACAAACCCATTGTCAGACATGGGAGACACAGATGGTTTATTAGAACTTATTTTATGTATAAGAATAATTTGATATTGCAGCCACAACAGGGATAAAAGTCTGACATTGTGCGTACAGATATTTATCGCTCTGCGAGATCCAAGAGTCATCAAGAATAACGTTACCACACAGAAAGGTACAGTCCGATCCAATAGCCTTTTGGTACACAAGAATTTAGAAGTTATCACATCTTAGAGCGGCTTTACTAAGGTCCGACACCCACTGCTAGGACTTGGCACTCTCCTTATAACCGCCCTGGTCAGAGCACTCTCCCTATTGCAAACGAGTTACACAGGAGGGCTAATATAGATCAACTGGAGTCCAGCCTGCAAACTTCTGACCAGCACAGATCTGGACTGGACTGTGCCAGATATCAAAACAGTTCGGAAGCGGTTTACACCAAGTACTGGTGCTGTGGGTCTGTAAATGACAAGGCAGTGGTACTCTGTAGGTCCCTGTACCACAACACTACGCTCCCAACGTGTAACAAGGCAGGTGGTTACAGATCAGGGTTTATTTCAGAGGAGCGGCCTCACACGTGCCCTGCCCCTCTGCCCAGCCTCACTCTGTGCCCATGGGCAGTGCCCCCTCTACGTCCCGGGATCTGGAGTTGGTGAGCTCGCGACGGATCTCTGCCGTTATTTGCGGGTGCGAGTGGGTGCGGAGCAGCTCCAGCACAGATTCCTTCTGCTCCGCGGACAGATCCTCCTTGTAGCGCTGGCAGAGGGTGAGCAGGCTCTGGTGCCACAACACGGGCAGCTCCCGCCGGTCAGAGCGGAACGCCAGGAAGTGGAAGACCAGCGCGTCCAGCACGCGGAAAGGCAGTGCGTACTTCTTATCGATCAGCAGACGCAGGAAGATGCTGTTAGCTCCGTTATAGTCCATCTCTGCAATCTTCAGCATAGCAGCGCTGTGATACGGGAGGAGGGGGGAGGGGGGGGGGCAAGAGAGGAGGATGTGTGGGATGAGAGAAGAAGAGGAAGGCAGAATGAGTGTGACAGGGTATGTGGTAAAGGTCACCTCTAACATTGGATTCTGGGAAACAAAAGCTCTAGGACAGTGAAGATTCAAGGGGAACAGTCTGGCACCTCTAGGATCGCTTGTGTTGGGGGACAGGACAGTACCTGGAGTGCAGGACAGGGATGGAGCACTTGGTGAGGATGCTCCCAATGATCACAGCCTCTCGCAGGGTGCAGGTCGCGGTCTCACACAGCGGGATCAGGATACCTGGGGAGAGGGATGAAGAGGAGAGTGACTCCGGGTGGCCCTCAAACCCACACCGCTCAGGTCTAACCTCAACCCACCTCCCCCCAGACACCACACATTGCTGGCCTCTGACAGGTAAGGGGTTAAGTGTTTCTCACTGCAGAGAATATGCATAGATCCACTATCCCCCATTAAAGGTGACTCCAGGACAGCGAGTCAGTCACAGGGCCCCCAGGGCTTAAAGCTTGGCCGGGCGCCACCTCTTGATTGGCTGCTGACCTTTGAACCAGGCGCCCGGTTTGAAGAGCGCCTTCTTGAGCGCCATGTAGAGGTGGAAGTTGAGGCGCTTGTACTCGGTGATGTCATCGCGCACGCGGGGGAGAAGCACCAGGTTGTAGAAGCGCTGAGCCATGCGCTCCGTCAGGTTGGAGGAGAAGATCCTGGAGTGGGGGAGAGAGAGGGATCAGCTGATCTTCCAAGGGGTACACGGCAGAGACAGCAGGGGTGTTACACAGGCAGGGACAAGGGGAGGACGTGGCGGGGGCGACACGTACCTGGTGGCCTGGTACACTGCTGCTGCTGTCCATGTCTCAGGCTCCGTGATGTACAGAATCTGTTCCCAGTTGGAGAGAGCAGGCACGATCTTAAATGCCTTGGGCAGCTTCCCGCTGCGGTACGAGGACAGCACCTGAGGGGACACGGGAACAGGACATAGTGCTGAATATAACCTGAATACCATTTCTACTTACAAGACACAGAAAATACTGTTTGAAGCCTCTAGCAATGAAAGCAACAGCAGCTGCTACCCATATGGGGGAAGAGTTGAACCTAAATGGGCCTCAAGTGTATAGAGAGACTCAGTATCATTCATTAGCCCTGGCCAGAGATATTGCAATAATATTACACAGGGCAACAGGTTTGTTATCAGTAGAGAAACTCTGCATCATTATACAGCAAGGCGGATTCTCCCAGAGCTCTTACCTCCTTCACCCCCTTATACACCTCCAACACTCGGGGGTCCAGCTGTGGCATTGGCCGGCCGGAGACCTCTGACATCATCGTGTCCACCTCCGTCTGCTTCTCTGTGATCTTCTCCATGATGATGTCAGCGAGCGTGCGCCTGCAAAATACGATGAACCAGGAGTGACAGGAAGAGCATCCCGCGTTTCCCAAGAGTCCGTCCTTAGAGCTTTCACCTATGCCGTCTCTTTTCTGTCCTTATGTCTCTGCACTCGCTCTCTGCCCAGTGCTCTCTTATTGCTCACCTCAGTGGCGGGTTCTTGGTCATGAACATCTCGATGGCCCTCTCGTCCTCGGGGTCGACCTCCACGGCCTCGCTGCAACTCCCCTGGTCCAGCTTTGCTGCCTTCTCCAGCGAGGGCCATTCGTCATCCTCAGAGTCTGACCCGTCCGCTCTACTCTTAGAGCCTGCCGACAGGAGGTAGACGGATCTTTCAGAGAGTGTAACAGCAGGAGATGGGTGAGAGTAGAGGAACCCCCACAGCCCTACCAATTAGATTGTAAGCTCTTTGGAGCAGGGAATCCTCTTCCACAATGTTACTTTTATGTCTGAAGCCCTTCTTCCCACGATCAGTTATTTGTATTATTTGTTATTTATATGATTGTCACGTGTATTACTGCTGTGAAGCGCTATCTACATTAATGGAGCTATATAAATAAAGACATACATATGTGGCCTGGGTTCCCTGGTTTAACTTTAACCTCCGCTGCAGCTTGGGAGAAGGGGGGTTGCTGCGGGGGCCGTCATGCTGGGCGAGGGCATCGGCGGAGCTCCAGAGAAGAGAGCGCTCAGGGCACCGCCATGTTAGATATGCGCAGTAGCTGCCGATAGTCGCGGCGGCCATTACAAGGGTCGCGCATGCGCAGGAAGCATTGCGGCGGCCATTATAGGTAGCGCACGCGGCTCCAATGATAAGAGGGTTCCGCGGGGACTACAGCCCCTAGAAGGCCACAGGGCTGCGGAGTCAGGTGGCTAGGCCTGGCCAATGGAGTGTTAGGATTCCCTGCTGAGGCAGTTGATACTTTTGGCGCTCTGAGGGATTGCTGGCAGTTGGAGCTGGGACGCAGCTAGGGGAGGTTGTATAGATGCAGGGGTCTGTGACCCTCTGCACTAGGCCAAAGATCCCCTAGGCCCCAACTCACCCTAGATTGTAGCAGCTTTAGGGAAGGCCCCTTCAGTTAGGGATCCTGCTCTTTTAGTGATTAGCCAGTTTAGGGCCACAGCGGTTTCATTTGAACTATTGCTACTGCAGTCTGGGACCAGACTGCAAGAGAGGGAGCAACCATCATTGCGGCGGTCACTCCAGAGGGAGGCATCCCATCCAGTGAAGGATATCGTTGGATCGGCGGATCCCCTGCTTCTCTTCGTTAGCGCGCCCGGGTGTGGACACACCCGGCAGGTACCGTTCAACAAACGTGCACCAACATCTGTACAGTAAGGCGCTGATCACGCCTAGGAGGGGTGGGCATCTTTTGGGGACACTTACTGGGTGAAGTGACCAAGGGACACCTCTGGTACTGTGGACACGGTGTGGGGATACACGGTGGTGGGACAACGCCCTGCAGAACGAGGTATAGCTGTAACCATTAGTATTGTTATTGCATTTATGTGGTGTATGGTTATTGCTGATAGTAAAGGTTATCAGTGTTATTCTTATAATCTGTGGACTGTTATTATTACCGTAGTTCCTGCTCAGGGTTATCCCATACAATTGGGATCCCGTGCAGGTGGAGGCACTGCCACTCAGTATATTTGTTAGCCCAGGCTCCCAGTAGTGGAGGCTCAGATTCCGGTGAGCCGACAGCACTAGTAGACCTTCATACTAGAGGGAAAGAGGGCTACACATACAGACCAAGGGGACCTGTCAAAGGGTGACAGTAAAGAGTAGACAGAGGGGACCCCCAGGTGACACAGAGACAAGAGACCTATGTCCGTCCCTGCCACCAATAATCACTTGTGGTCTGTTATTTTCCTCAGCTGGCTGTCAGTGAAAAGTTCAGAGCTTAGAGCTGTACAATCCTGTTGCTGAATGTCCCTCCCCGGCCCCTCTCACCCAGCACGGTTGTCTTCTCCCGGGGGGCCCCGCTCACCGGCCCGTGCTCGGCCTCCAGCTCCTCCTGCTGGATCCGGGCCTGCTCCAGGATCCTCCGGGACAGCTTGTCATCCACATATCCGTCATCGTGCGGCTCCTCCCAGACCGGGCCCCGGCGCTTCACCCGGGAGCTGGGCCGCACCGCCTCTCCCTGCTGGATCTGCTCAGTCAACGGCACGGACCGGTGAGTGGGACCCCGGGAGCTCCGGTGCTTGGGCATGCTGCGGCCGAACACACGTGGGCTGGAGTGAGCGGAAAACTGCGCGTGCGCAGAACCCGAGCTGCGTGTCAGGCCTCGCTCCAAAGACAGCTCCGCCCAGCACGGAACGTAAATAGATACAATGTATCTGAGCAGTGTGACGGTCCAATCCCTGTGTTGCGCATGCGTAGTACTTGAGCTGCGTATCAGGCCTCGCTTTGGGGACGGACTCCGGCCACCTTAGAACGTAAATAGTTACAGTGTACCTCAGTGTTGTGACGTCACGATCCTTGCGCCGCTCAGTGGGGAAGCTGTGAGGAACCAGCATGGGGGTGACCTGGTGAGAGAGCAATCAGGGTTATATTATTATTATTATATGGCTGTGTTATAGTTATTATCCTGATTGGGATAGATGGCAGAGCTTTGTATACAGGGGTTAAGAGGTTCAGTGACCTGTAGGGACCCTCTGTACAGTGAGCGGTTCAGTGACACGAGACCCTCTGTACAGTGAGAGGTTAAGTGACCTGTAGGGACCCTCTGTACAGTGAGAGGTTCAGTGACACGAGACCCTCTATACAGTGAGAGGTTCAGTGACCTGTAGGGACCCTCTGTACAGTGAGAGGTTAAGTGACCTGTAGGGACCCTCTGTACAGTGAGAGGTTCAGTGACACGAGACCCTCTATACAGTGAGAGGTTCAGTGACCTGTAGGGACCCTCTGTACAGTGAGAGGTTCAGTGACCTGTAGGGACCCTCTGTACAGTGAGAGGTTAAGTGACCTGTAGGGACCCTCTGTACAGTGAGAGGTTCAGTGACACGAGACCCTCTATACAGTGAGAGGTTCAGTGACCTGTAGGGACCCTCTGTACAGTGAGAGGTTCAGTGACCTGTAGGGACCCTCTGTACAGTGAGAGGTTAAGTGACCTGTAGGGACCCTCTGTACAGTGAGAGGTTCAGTGACACGAGACCCTCTATACAGTGAGAGGTTCAGTGACATGGGAGTTATCAGAAAGCCAAGTGGATATGTATTCATGATCATACATGGGAAATGTCCCTGAAGAGATTCAAAGGGGGCGATTAACCAGCGCACTAGTGGCAGATGTCACTGTGTGAGAGGGGAATGTAAGCAGAGGCTGGTGTCACTGTGAGAAGGGGTGACAGCAGAGGCTGGTGTCACTGTGTGAGAAGGGGTGTTAGCAGAGGCTGGTGTCACTGTGTTAGAAGGGGTGACAGCAGAGGCTGGTGTCACTGTGTGAGGGGGGTGACAGCAGAGGCTGGTGTCACTGTGTGAGGGGGGTGACAGCAGAGGCTGGTGTCACTATGTTAGAAGGGGTGACAGCAGAGGCTGGTGTCACTGTGTGAGGGGGGTGACAGCAGAGGCTGGTGTCACTGTGTGAGGGGGGGTGACAGCAGAGGCTGGTGTCACTGTGTTAGAAGGGGTGACAGCAGAGGCTGGTGTCACTGTGTGAGGGGGTGACAGCAGAGGCTGGTGTCACTGTGTGAGGGGGGTGACAGCAGAGGCTGGTGTCACTGTGTTAGAAGGGGTGACAGCAGAGGCTGGTTTACTGTGGGAGGGGGGTGACAGCAGAGGCTGGTGTCACAGTGTGAGGGGGGTGACAGCTGAGGCTGGTGTCACTATGTTAGAAGGGGTGACAGCAGAGGCTGGTGTCACTGTGTGAGAGGGGGGTGTTAGCAGAGGCTGGACATGACTTGTCATACTGCCCATGCAGCGTGTCTCAGGTGCCTGTGGTGGAGGGGAAGAGCGCACAGCAAACCGTGGAACTTCTGACCCGTAAACTGGAACAGATGGGAGCAGAGAAGCAAGGAACTTTCTCTGTGGACTGTGAGACATATCACACAGCAGCGGCCAGCATGGGAACCCCGGGTAATGGCAGCATGTACATATATATATCCAAAATACCTCACCCTCATAGACTGTGTGTGTGTGTGTGTGTGTGTGTGTATTAGGCCGGGAGGCTTCTGTATTGCTGTATGTGTGTACTAGGTGATTTTATTAGAAGTAATTGATGTTTCAGTTCTGTTATTGGATTTTGAGAATGGGCCGAAATGTCGATTTTTACTTTGAGTAAAAGGACCTTGTGCCTTTGCAAGTTCCCATGTGAGTGCCTATCCTCAATATGTTATAGTTTCTGAACCTCTTGTAAGTGCCCTCCAGATATATCTATATCTCCCCCTGTCTTCTCTCAGGCCAGGCCGGGAAGCTCCTGTATGTCATGCACAGTTCGGAGCAGCCGCTCAGCACCTTCGCCCTGTTTGAGAACGGTCCCTGCCTGGTTGCCGACCTGAATCTGGACGTACTGATGGTGAAGCTGAAGGGGTTCTTCCAGAACGCCAAGGCCAACAAGATGGAGACCCGTGGCACGCGCTACCTATACTGTGACTTCCTGGTGAAGATTGGCACAGTCACAACAGGACAGAGTGGTCGTGGCATCTCAGTGGAGGTACCGGGGGGGATTGTGAGGGGATCGGCATCTCAGTGGAGGTACAGTGGGGGGGGGGGGGCACTGAACATGGCGGCACCCGCAGGGAAACCATGCAATCAATCACTTGGGATGAATTAACTGGATTTTTATTTCATATTCATATACATTAAGCTTGTGTGTTTATCACCGGACATGAAAACATTCACAATACAAGTTATCTGCATTTTAAAATAACATAAAGAAAAAACACCTCTGTGATCGCCCTTTAAACTCTTCACTGCCAGAGGGGCATGCTATGTATTGCCAAGCAATATACCTATAACACGCAGGCCCCTCTGACAGTGAAGAGGTTAACCCAGGGGTGGGTAACTCCAGTCTTCAAGGGCCACCAACAGGTCAGGGTTTCAGGCTAACTCTGCTTCAGCACAGGTGGCTCAATCAGTGGCTCAGTCAAAGACTGAGCCACTGATTGATTCACCTGTGCTGAAGCAGGAATATCCTCTGGCCCTTGAGGACTGAAGTTGCCAACCCCTCGGTTAAGCCTCTGAGGTCAGTCTCCGGAATCCCCCGTACCTCCAGAGGATGGCATCATAACAACCTTGTCCCTACTGCCCCCCTCTCCAGGTGGATTACTGCCCCTGCGCCGTGCCCAGTGACTGCTGGAACCTGATGGTGGAGTTCATGCAGAGTTTCATGGGCGGCCACGTGCCCGCTGTGCCCTCCGTCTTCAGCGCCAAACATGACGCGCTGTACACACCCGCGGACACCATGGTGCAGTACATGGAGCTCCTCAACAAGATCCGCAAGCAGCAGCAGGTCACGGTGGCCGGGATGCGGTGACACGGCCGGGGACACATGGCGGCACTCACGGCGCCGCACTGCAACCAGTGCCGGGGGTGACCATGCGGCTGAAAGGAGTCGACCACGCATCATCTTCTGTGGCAGCTGCTTTGTAATTTAACCCTACGCGCCCCCCTTCTCACTGCATAGGACATGGCGTAGCAGTAACTTGTGACACTGCAGGAAAAGGGATTGAGATTTCCCACACCGCGGCTCAGGGTCCCAGCTCCGGACATCGCTGTAGTATGCAGGTCGGATAGGAGGTAGATCCGTCGGAGGAAGTAGCACGGGGCTGATTCCAGCGCTGCCGTGATCAAGGATAAAGCTGTTTTAACCCTTTGGCTGCCAGCGGGCCCAGGAACACACTGCTCTGCATCACTGTGCTCTGCATCGTACGTCACTTTGCTCTGCAATGCATTGCTGAACCCTCTGGCAGTGATGTGCTTGTTGTGGGTGAGCTGAGTGGATCCCTTATTACTGAACTCTGTACCGGATCTCACAGGACTCCCCCAGATCCGCTCTGCGTGTCGCCGGTTATCATAAATGGTGTTGAAGTTATTGCCAGAACTTTGTGTCCACGAAACAAAGTTTGTTTAGTAAAAGATTCAAAAGTTTCTCCGGACATTTAGTCTGTCCGTCCGTCCGTCCGTCTGTCTGTCTGTCTGTCTCACAGAAGCCATCAGTTTTCTTCCATTTCCCATTACTCAGGAAGCGGATTTCCTGCGCTTTTCTCCAACATGTGTTTGTAAATTGCCTGGAAGATAGCCTTGTATGTCCTTTTGTGTAATATTGGTCACAGGGACAAGAGACCATTTTATAATCCCGGGGTGGGCAACTCCAGTCCTCAAGGGCCACCAACAGGTCAGGGTTTCAGAATATCTCTGTTTCAGCACAGGTGGCTCAGTCGAGAACGAACCACTGATGGATCTCGCTCTTTCAGCACAGGTGGCTCAGTCGAGAACGAACCACTGATGGATCTCGCTCTTTCAGCACAGGTGGCTCAACCTGACCTGTTGGTGGCTGTCCCTAGAGGACTGGAATTGCTCACCCCTCTTATAATCGCTTGAGGATGCCAGGACTTTTATTGGGGGGGGAGGAAGGGGGGAGGGATGTAGTCGGGTAGTGTCACATACTCATTGGGCAGCAGTCACACATTGGAAGGCAGTCTCTTTCATACCTATTTTATATTTTATAAATAAATACCTAGCGTCTCACTTTTCACCATCTTCACTTGGGTCTCACTTTTGTTTTGTTACTTCCTCTGTAAAAAAAAAAAAAAATCACTGGAAGAGGGGTACAGAGATATAAGAAGGGGGGGAGGAGATATAAGAAGGGGGGAGGAGGTGGGTGCAGTCACATTTCTCTTTTAGTGTTAACATAATTACAAATGTTGAACACATTCCATTGTGCATCTAAATATTTTGGGTCAACCTATAAAGAATTATTATAAACTACTGTTCGGTTATAGATGGGCCGTGTACCCCCTATACCAGGGGAGGCCAACTCCAGTCCTCAAGGGCCAGAAACAGGTCTGGTTTTAAGGGTATCCATGCTTCAGCACAGGTAGCTCAGAATGACAACCACCTGTGCTGAAGCAGGGATATCCTGAAAACCTGACCTGTTGGTGTCCCTTGAGGACTGGAGTTGGCCGCCCCTGTTCTAGATGTAAGCTTATCTTTGAATTTGAGTATCTCTTGGCTTAACTGAGCCGCTCTGTAATAGGCCATGAAACAGGGGAGCGTAATTTCCCCCCCCCCCCTCTCTTGAGAGGATACAGGTCTCACTTTTTAATTACAAAATAAAAATATATTTTCAGGCAAAAGGCCCCACCCAGGTTGTTTTATTTTCTGTAAAGTCCCAGGGGTCACGTGGTGGGATAAAGCATAAAACGTCAGTCCCCTTCTAACCTTAGGACTCCAGGGTAGGGTTAATCCCCCCCCTCCCATTCATGTCTACACTAATCCTTCATTGTGATGTCACCTGATTACATCATTGTTTGTATTCCTATATAATAGTGCTGACATTAATCCCAGCTGCCAGAGACGTGAGGTCAGAGCATACACCTTACACTGCTCCCCCAAACCCCAGGCACATCTGGGGGTTGAACAGAGGCAGCATTTCAAGCAGCCTAGTAACAACAATGCTGGTCTTTGACGTTGGAGAAGCTACCCTCCATAGTGTGACTCTCACTAATCAAATAACAGAGTGGAACTCAGCTTAAATAGCCAGTTACCAGCTACCCCAACTGAGCCGGCTACAAAAAGCAGCAAGGGCGCCAAATAATCATTTCATATGTTAATGTTTGTGTCAAACTTTTGGGGGCATCATATAATTGTGACTCACTGCAGTCTAATATAGCTAATATTAATTAATTAAGCTAATATTAATATAAACCACGAAATACTTGAAAACGAGAGGTAACTCTCAATGTATTACTTCCTCGTAAAACATTTTATATATAAAATAAATAAAGCTAATATTGATTAATAAAGCTAATATTAATATAAATGTTACTGTATTGCTATTAAATCCCCTTTTCCATTGAGCTTGAAAGAGTGGATTTTTGCTGCCCGCATTAAATGCTGTGAGGTGCCTGCGCCTTTAAGAGTTCCTTTGTCTTCAGCAACCTTAGTTACCCTGGTGTCTATATTCTCTACCCTGGATACGCTGTGCGCCCCGCTCTTCCCGCCGCGCGTTACGCTATGTTCGTAGCGTAGGTTGAATAGCCCCAGAGCGGCCTGCGTGCGCAGGGTAAAGTGGACGGAGGCGGGCGGAGCTTTGTGTGGCTGAGGCCTCGTCCAATAGGAGCGCGGAAGGGGAGGGGCGCCGGCGGGCAGGAACCACTAGGAGAGCGTTGCGGGTGCCGGGGGGCGGTGCTGCGCACTGTGGCGGCGGGTGACAGGTCGCGCGTGCTGCTGATGGCGGCGGGTAAATAAAGGAGCGGATTTAACGGCGGGGACATGAGGCGAAGGCAGCGAGGGGCGGGGACCGGAGCAGGTACCGGACACACACACACACACACACACACACACACACACACACACACACACACACACACACACACACACACACACACACACACACACACACACACACACACACACACACACACTATATATATTTATATACACACACTCACTGTGTGTATGTGTGTGTGTATATATATATATAAATATATATTATATATACACACATATACATACACATACACACCCCAACCTTTTATAAATAACCAATTTGTAGTCAAAGTGATGGAGGCGTCTTGAGCAGCTTCTTGGTGCATGAACCACATCCGGAGAGACAGATTAAAAAATAATAATCATCTCCATACATATCTCCTTTACACACGCCATAGTGTAAAAAAATGTCATAAGCTAAATACCGTTTCACAAATGCACACTTGCAATGTTTCCATGAAATAAGCGTGTTCCCCCTGATGACGTCACTAACGTGTGATGAAACGCGTTGGGTCTTTTGAATGCTGGTGCATTACCACCTCTGTGATGTCATTACGCATTGCGGGCCTTCCGAAACATGTCTCCCCCCCACCCCCCTGCTCTACATTTTGAGAGCTGGCCTCCTGCTAACATTTGCCACAGACCGATTGTGGATTGCAGAACAACTTTGGAAGAAGCAAGAATTCCCTGATTGTGACGCATAGATCCACGGCCTTCTTGGACTGTGCTTCCAATGCGTTTATTTCGTGGAAACATTGCGAGAGTGCATTTGTGAAACTCTTTTGAGCTTAGAGTATTTTATTACAAATGTTTACGCTATGGAGCATGTGTGTGCATGCGTGTGTGTGTATACACCTACATACATACACTGAAACTTATGATAGCCCCTCTTTATTGGGGATGCTACTGATGGCGATAGATATATCTGTCTCCATCAGTGGCCTCCCACAGAAAGAGAAGCTATCATAAGTTGAGTGACATTCCTTACATGAAAACGCAAACTGTAACCAAGTTCAATGTGACACGGATATTGACTAATAAATAAGATCAGAACTCGTCTAAATCAGAGGTCTATATAGATGGAAACAGCACATTGATTCTATTAGTGTAGAAAACGTTACACACAGCCTATTAAAGCACCAACGTTTCGGTCCGGGACTGAGGAAGGTCTTTTTATGGAGGACCAAAATGTTGGTTCAAAAATGGAAGCAGGCACTCCAGGACTTGGAAAAATAAAGGTTATTGCAAAACTGTCAATGTTTTGGCTCTCTATAGGAGCCTTTCTTAAGGAAGGGTCCTATAGAGAGATGAAACGTTGACCGTTTTGCAATACACTTTATTTTTCGAATTTCTGAAGTGCCTGCTTCCATCGTTTCTCTGTTCTGTCTCTCCTATTAGATGAGGCACGTATAGAAAGAATGAGTACATATTGATATCATGTGCCAAGACATGTATGTAGATTAAATATACACTCCTATAGCTGATTGTTTATTTATGAAGCATGCACATATTCCACAGCGCGGTACAATGGGGGAACAGAATGACATACCAAATAAGTACAAACAGATATAGCAGGTAACGAGAGCCCTGCTCCTGAGAGCTTACTATCTAGAGGGAATAAGGGCAGAAGTTGAAACAAAAGTACTGACTGCTCGTTGTGGGTCGGAGTATGTCTCAGGATGGAGTGTGGTCTCAGGACGGAGTATGTCTCAGGATGGAGTGTGGTCTCAGGACGGAGTATGTCTCAGGATGGAGTGTGGTCCAGCTCGCACAGCTGATCCCATTAAGTTTTGGGGGGTGAGAATGGTAGGGGGTGTTGGATTGGAGTTTGGTCCATTATATAGATGTGTATCTTTTTATTATAGATTATGTGAATCAAGATGGGTGTAGAACTGGCGCTTGTGTGTGTACACCTGGAGCTTCCTGCCAGAGGATTGTTATTTTGTATTCTGTTCATATAGTGACAGTCCTGAGCAGACCGCAGACGTGCATACATATGTTTGATTTTATATTACTGACTTAACGTAGTACTTTACAGAGCATGCAATCCTAATACAGGGAGTGCATCAGTGTTGCACATTAAGGTTTACTGACCTGCAGAGCTGACACTCTAAGGCCTCGGATATAGTAAGCTCGCGCGAAGGAGCGCATGGCGTCGCGGCAGAGGCGATCCATGGGTTCTGGGAGAGGAGACGCGACGGGGAGTGACGTCACGTGAGCGGTTCGCCCTCATTGGCTGACCTGCCGCACGTGATCCGGCCGTCGTGCGGCAAAATCCCAAACGTGTACGGCCTTTTGTTCTTAGCGTGTATGGACGCGGCCTAACATCCCGAGCAGCATGTCTGTGAATAAATAGTGCAGTCTTCCTGCTCACCCTCTGCACTCTCTCTCACTAACTTGCAGAAAAGGTGTGGGGGGGAGGAGGGGGGAGACATTGTCCCTGAATGTCCTGTATTTGCTGCTGTCTGCTGGGGTGAAAACCGCCTGCTTTTTACATTGGGAGTTTTCCTCCGCCTTGGAATTAGAGAGAAATGGTAGGATTTCAGCTAATTAGAAGAGATAAAGATGAAGTGATATTGTAGGGCCTGTCTTTTGGGATTTCGCTTGGCGTTTGGGGGCACGTTTTTTAATGAATACATTTTGTTTTATTTTTTAACAATCTGATTAAAGATCCATGCAGCAACCACAGCCACTTCTGACGTGAACTTTAGAGCTTCTTTATCACGTATTCAGACGAGGATTTGGGAGTCTGACGTCTGGGACTCGCACTTTCAAAACACAGCGTTCAGAGCTGTGCAGACTGTCAACACTTTCTAAGAAATTATTATTTAACGAGGAACAGGAGATTCGCGTTGGTGTTGGCATGTGATTTTATTCATAATTCTGTTATGCATCCTTATCGGAGTCTGCTGTCCGCAGTGTCCCGTTTGCACTCGGGTATATGAACGGAGGATCAGGACTCATTATATACGCGGGTATCTGATACGACAGACGTCTTATTTACCTTAGACACTTGTTTTTTTTTTTTTTTTTAATCATCTTGTTTACATTGTTTGTAACCTGTTTTTGACATCACACTTTTTTGTAAACTTTGCTCTGTCAGTCTGTTCCGTATCGTTGCCGCAGAAGTATGTCTCCTGTTTTTGTCCTCCAGAGTCGTGTGTAATGCTACACTGACTGCAATACCAGTTTTGTAACTGGATATAGTTTAAGTGGATATTATGCAGACTGCTGTCTTTTATTAGACAAAGTTATTACGACTCTTATTAGATAAAGTTCTTAAACCACAGATGTCATGAAGCAGCATTCTGAAATGACGAACCCAAGACTACGCATTTTGTAACCAAAGAACGTATCTTTTTTTTTTTCTTCTTCTTTCCTTCCTTCTTTTTTTTTTTTCTTTTTAATTAAAAGGTGTGAACTTTGCAGAAATCATAGAAATATTCAACATTCTGTTTTTTTTTTCTTTGACAGTGTGTTATTTAGACCTAGTTTGAGGTTTTCAATAGAGGACAAAACCATTACTGCTTGTCCACATCCTTAATATGCGCACATCTCCTGTGAATATTTTCTGGATAGGTATTGTATAATAAAGAAAAATACAATGGCGAATGTCAGCCCCATTCAAACTGCTCAAGACAGTCTTCAGCGAAACTGTATTAAGAGAAAGAGAATGACTGAGTCACCTGTGCTGAAGCAGGGCTATCCTTAACCTGACCTGTTGGTGGCCCTTGAGGACTGGAGTTGCCCACCCCTGATCTAATGTTTTGTGTATGTCCCAGTGATCAAACCCATGGCTGCGTTTCAGGATTATCAGGCGGTTTTAGACACGACATGGTATTGTGCTCAGGATTATGTCTTTGCACACAATGCGATGTAAACTCTACAGATACATAGTATGTTGTGTTTGCAGGGTCTCGTCTGCCTGAGGAGTGAGTAGAAAGTTTAGTAGTTTTTATTTCCTCACATTGAAGTACTGAATACAAAAACAGATTGGCACTCCACTGGACTTGTGCAAAAAAGAAAAAAACAGTGATTTCACGTTTGAGAGCAACATTTTGGTCCCACTTTGGACCTTGATTAAGATAAAGGTCCAAAACGTCAATCTCTCATTAAACTTGAATTTTTTTTTTTATATATTATTATTATTTCATAAATCCAGTGGCGTTACATAATAGACAAGGTTGAAAAATGACATGTCCACCAAGCTCAACCTATGTTAAATGTAGACCACAGATACTTACTCTATATTTGTATTTACAGTATTTTGAGTGCCTTTCTATTCTTGTATTCAGTATGATCCTCTCATTTTGGATGATTGAGCACCCGTGGCAGATTCAAGCACTAGCGGGGCGTGCTCCTAGTTTTATTGATAACATTGAAGCAGAAATCTCGCTTTCAGAGTCATACTGCAGTTTGGGGGCAAACAATCGGAGATCGTTCCCCACCCCCCAGTTTGCACACCCCTGGTGTAGACCGCACAAGGCTAGAAAACAATCTTGGTATGAAAGGGAAAAAAACTCCTATAGCAGTGGTGCAATGGAAATAAACAAAGGGGCCCTCCCTCTCTAAAAATTACATATACACAAAGGCAACACATTTCCCAACACTCAAAAAAAACAAAGTATGTCCTGCAATCAGGTACTGTACTTTACTGGTAGAATGACTCCAATAAAGATGGGTGATACAAAAAGATGAATAATATTAAGTGCAACAACACACAAAGCATATACATCGGATAATGGGAACAAAACTAGTCACCCTGCAAAAGGGGGAGGGGGGAAAACGTAACTAATGGTCTAAAGAGAAGAGTTGGAACTACCAATCAAGGGGGGGAAAGGGAAAACGAACGGGGAAGGGAGGGGGTGAAAGGGGAGGGCTGGGGTGAAAGGGGAGGGGAGAGGGCTGGGGGTGAAAGGGGAGGGAGAGGGCTGGGGGTGAAAGGGAGCAATGATAATGAGAAATCAATACAGGGGGGCAATGTTTCGGGGGGAGTTAGCTCCTCCTGGCCCATTCCCACAGACATAATGTTGGTGGCATTTCCCTTAAAGGATCCTTTTTATGACAAATACTCCCCACAATAAAATAATTAATGGCGACTGAAAAAAATCCCCAATCAGGTAAAGTTCCATGTAACTCGGGAGCTCTCAGTGGGTGTTACTAGAAAACCTCTCTATCTCGTTTTGTTACCATTACCTAGCATTAGCCGATGTATATGCTTTGTGTGTTGTTGCACTTAATGTTATTCATCCTTTTGTATCATCCATCTTTATTGGAGTCATTCTATTAGTTCAATACGTGATTGCAGGGTGTAGGCCTACTTTGTTATTCATTTTTTTTTTGAGAGAGAGCTGGGAACTTTTGTTGTATTTATGTATAGTTGCAGTACGTGGTTCTATCTTGGACTCTCGTACTTTCCCAGATTTCCCCCAATTATAACCCAGCAGGGGTATCTGAGAGGAACCCCTGCATTGATGCAGACACGGCCCGCTCTCTGGACCCTTATTAAAGACAGACGGCTATAAAGTCCTCTGTAAAGAACTCTCAAGTTGGTAGTTCCCAGGAATCCCAACACCCTGACCTGCATCAATCCTGAGCACTTGTTTTCTTCTTCAATCTATTTAACCACTGCAGTGCCAGTCCACTGGCAGGAATAGGTTAATGGGTGCATGGGGCAGCTTCTCAGGGATGTGTTGGGGGCAATTATGCAGTACGCCTGATTTTAAGGGAACCTTCCAGGCTCCTATAAATAGAAAGAAATGCCCCAGAGGAGACCCTCCCCCCTCCTGCCCCCTGCTGGGTCAGTGTTTTGTAGCTAGCTCTCCTTCTGGAGGACTGTGCTTTGTCTTTCTGTTTTTCCTTTCGGTGACTCCAGATTTGTCAGGAATAGTTTGACCCCACTAATGGCAATGATGTGTTTAAAGGGTCAGTCCTTCCTATGACCAAAATGGACGAATAGCAGTGACATGTTTAAAGGGACACATGTGGGAGACTGATGCATTGATAACACAATCTGACGCCTATACGTATTTTTAAAATCCGTTAGAAGCGCTGAGCTGAAACTTGGAAGGGGTTTGATTTTCCTTCTGTCGGATGTCACTGTGTATTTAACAAGCGTTTGCACAGGCAAAGGCCCTCCAAATCCTTATCTTTAGTGGATGAGGGTAAAGAAAACATTTTATTGGCAAACATGTCCCCACCCAGAAAGGATATTTTGCTTCTTTTGTTTTGTAAATTATTTACAAATATTTGCTTTTAGCACAGTTTGGTTTTAAGGAAGATATTTGGACTAGTAATTTGTTTTCAAATGTGTGTTTTGGTTGTTTTTGTTTTTCCCTCCTCCTCCTCCTCCTCATCTAGGATTGCATCTTGAACGCCTGCCCATAAGCATGCTGGGGTTTGTAGTCCAACTTTGCTGGAATAATGAACAGCATTCACGACGTAAAACTGACTTCACATAGTCGTAATTAACACTAAAATACAGTATCAATTAACTTGGGCTGAAAAGTAAGTGAAGGGGAAATAAGACTAAGGTGTGGACATCGGAAACATGGGCGCTTATTCAGTAAGCTGCAATAGCGCCAATCTGACGCTGTCACACATAGTCCCATTAACGCTGCAGTTTACTGAAGAAGTCCATATTTTTGGGCTGTTAGTATGAGGACTATAATAAGTCCAAGAATGCAAAGCGGTGTGAGTGAGCGCCATGTCCGGCTCGCACTGTGCCAGGGAGCGGTAACATCAGAAGCACGTCTTCCTTTTGCTGCTCTCTCCCTTTCCTCTGCTCATCAAGCTCGTAATCTCCAGACCTGTTCTGCCATTCTAAACAATACAGCTAGCGCTTAACAATCCCAGGGCTGGCCTGAGTACTGGGGGTTAGATGGCAGGCGAGTGTAAAATGTCGCATTTAAACTCCATGGGATGGGAGCTTCTGTGTCTGCTACTAGATATCGGCATGCACCACTTCGTGACTTGTCTTTGGGTGTGACAGGATCGGTCAGAGCTCTTCCCCGGGCGCCCCGTGAGGGGCCTTGCTGTAGCCCTTGAACTCTGCACCTGCTAATTTCATGCCCGTTGCTTAGGCAGCAAAGTGTAGCTTTTCCGCATTGAAACACACTTGTTGGTTAAAGCAGGGGTGCGCAAACTCTTCTGCCTGCGCCCCCCTGCCTGCTCTCACCCTCCCCCTGCTAGGCTCCAGGGTCATGTGACATCATGTTGCCATGGCAATGCGACGTCACGTGACCCTGTGGCGTCATTTGACACTGGGTTGCCATGGCATCACGTCACTGGAAAGTTAAGGTAAGTAAAGTTACAGAGACCTCGTGCGATGCGCAAGGCCTCTAACCGCCCCCACTCTGTGCACCTTTGGGTTAAAGCAGCAGTGCGCAAACTGTAATAGAGATTTTTTTTGGGGGGGGGGGGCACGGGCGGTTTCAGAGGTCCCGCACACTTCACCAAGGCATTTAACTTAAATGCCTTGCCGGGGGACCACACGAGGCCTCTGCAACCTCTACTTACCGAGGTTCAGCCGGCTTCAGGACGCGTGACCATGGCAACGCGGCGTCAAATGATGCTGCGGGGCCATGTGACATCACGGTTGCCATGGTGAAGTCAAATGACGCCGCAGGTCACGTGACGTCACATGACCCTGCGGCGTCATTTGACGCCGTGCGAGGTAAAGGGGGGCGCGCGCAATAAGGAGGAGATCAGGCAGGGGGGCGCAGCAAAAAAAGTTTGCGCACCCCTGGGTTAAAGTGATGTAATATGTATGGTATAGATGTTACAAATGCTTGCAACATGCTGAAATCTAACACAAGCTTGTGACCCCTCTACTTCTAAGGGCCTCATTCTGTCTTGTCCAAAGCAGCTGGTTTTTACCCGAAATTGCTTATTGAAGTCAATTGAGACTTGCAGCCCTGTAGTAGGTAAATCTTCCCATCTTAGGCTTTGCCTATAGTGACGGCGACACGATGGGTGACGTCGCCACCGGCGAAAGTTGTTTCGCCGGTCGGCCGCATCGCGGGATTCCCGCGACGGCCCTTGAAAAATCAAATTTTGCCGGCGGCGGGTTTTCGCAACGTCGCTTTTCGCCGTCACGTGCACTATAAGCGCACGCGGCGGCGGCAATGCTTTTGGGCGAATTCGCGTCGCCGGCACTATAAGCACGGCCTAAACCGTTATCTGTTACCATTTTTAGCACGTGTGCCTAAGTGCGTCCACCCATCTCCAATTCAGTATGTGGTGTAAATAATATCGCTTGTTTGTATTTAGCTCTGAATAATGTGGATTGTGCTGCAGTGCCTTATTGTATCACAGCCGGAGATAACCCCTCTTTCACCGCCCACCTTTGCCGTTAGTCTCCGGTCAGGTCTCTTTCGGTAGCAGGTCAAACCTGGTGTCCCACCTACTCAAGGGTTCTTGCTGCGGTAGTTGTCATCTTTCCCCTGTAAGCTGTTAACTAAATGGGACATATTGATCAAGGCATAAGTAGCGCAATTCTGGGACAAATCCATATACATATATGGTGCAGGTGGTTTGGTCCACAATTACAACACTTTTGCCTGCATACTTTGACTGAGCCACCTGTGCTGAAGCAGGGATATCCTGAAAACCTGACCTGTTGGTGGCCCTTGAAGACTGGAATTGCCCACCCGTGTTAATGCCTTTCGTGTGTCTGTCTGTGTGAGCAGGCTTGTTTTAATCATCTCTCTGTCTCGGGCTGCGTCCCCGCTAGCGCTGAGCGCGCGGCGGTTACTTATATATATAGATATATATATATATCTATATATGTAAGTCCCTGCTCACACTGTGTGCGCGCGGCGCTTAGTTGAACAAAAAATATATACTTTCCTGCGCGCTCCACTACCCGCAATGCTTCCCCCCCACCGTCCGCGCACGCGTACATGCAGGACACCTGGCGCTCATGCTTGGAGCGCTCTCCAAGCATGAGCACGCTCGGCGCCAGCGGGGACTCGGCCTTACGGACGAAGAAACGATGCTAAACCACGCAGTTAATTACAGCTTTAAGTCTCGTCTTATTTCTTGAAACCCCTCAAGCGCCCCTACACATCTCTGATGCTAAAGAAGATTAATCGTCAATGAATTATATTAAATTTAATCCAACAATATTTTCAGTTTCGTCTTTTAGTGTAATATAGATATACTGTTGGAGAAAAGGGAAAACAAGATCTAAAGATTGAGCAGCACCGGCCTGTTTAACATAATTTCTGTTCATATTAATGTTGAAGTTATCCTTTTCTTTTACATGCAAATAATAATCCTTGAAGTACCAGAGCGTGATTACCCCAAGAGTATTTTTCCCTCTTGTGTTATGCTTAGGAGCCAGTGGTAAGGAGAAAGACCCTCTAGGAAATGGGATACAGGTTTTCTGAGTACTTTGCCCTCCAGTAATAAATGTACATTTCTGGAAGGCAAGTTAGGAAAAAAACTCTGGTAACTGCCTCCAGATATTCCTGGCGTGTGTACAGAATGCAGGCAAAAGTGTTGTAATTGTGGATCAAACCACCTGCACCATATATGTATTGAAGAAAAAAAATCAATTGGGGTTTTTCTATGTCCCAGAATTGCGCTACTTCTGCCTTGATCCAGATGTCCCGTTTGGTCCGCAAAGCTGTGAAAACCAGGCGATTTTACATTAAAATCTCACATGATCACGTTTACACAAGAAAATATAAAGTGTATAGGGAGAGGTGTGGTTTTTAAGTAGCTGCAGGCTTGAGAGTTGTTATTTTAAACTAGGAATGCTCCAGTCCTCAAGACATCCTGCCCCCCCCCCTCCAACAGGTCAGGTTTTTAGGATATCCCAGCTTCAGCACAGGTGGCTCAAAGACTGAGTCACTGAGACACCTGTTCTGAAGCAGGGACTGATTGAACCACCTGTGCTGAAGCAGGCTCTTTGACTGAGCCACTTATTGAGCCACCTGTGCTGCAGCTGGGATATCCTGAAAAACCTGACCTGTTCAAGGGGGGGAATGGGTCTTGAGGACTGGAGTTGAGCACCCCTGGTTTAAGGGACCATCCCTCTTAGGAAGATGGTGTGACCTGTTAAAGGTTATCTGTACCAGTCCTCAAAACTAGCTGTGAATTGTTCTCTTTTGTCCATTGTTGGTATGGTAATTGGGAAGCCATAATAAGACAGCAGGAGCTGATGTGCTGAATTCTGTGTCCCCCAAGAAAGGGGAAACCTATTTAATTTTTAACCAGGTGCAAAGACGTAAAACTGTTCCTTTTTTCAAAGGTGATTGCAGAGACTGTTAGTGGGT
The DNA here is from genome assembly GCF_040206685.1 of Ascaphus truei. Taxonomy (NCBI): domain Eukaryota; kingdom Metazoa; phylum Chordata; class Amphibia; order Anura; family Ascaphidae; genus Ascaphus; species Ascaphus truei. The sequence continues at coordinate 20,940,255 of NC_134491.1, read as the reverse complement.
GGGCAGAGTGTCCGATTATTCCTGGTTTGGCAGGGTCTGTTTTCACCTCTGAGGATGGGGTCTTTTGTCTCTCGGACCCCCACCCCCTGCTTCCTACAAGTCATTGTGACATTTCTGCTGAAGGAAGGAACGCCATTCTCATGCAGGAGATTAACCCTCTCTGCGAGTGCCTGGAGAGCTGTGGTCCAGTGGAGAGAGGAGGAGGGGACACAGGGCAGGCCTCACGGTGGCACTTTCTGTGTGTGCACCGGCTTTAAACTGATGTGATTTGAGCTGTTTAGCTTAGACAAAGCAGGCGATGGAGAGAGGCCTCTGCGTAGTGTGAACACCCTGCACAAAGCACAGGGCTGTGTCGCACAAAACGCGTGTGCATCTCGCCCACAAAGCACGGGGTGGGAAATGCTCCCTGTACAGACAGCAAATGTAATTGGGATGGGGTGGTGGTGGTATTTGGGGGAGCTGCCGCTGGTCTGGGTTACAGAAGCTTGGCACCTTTTGTGGAGCTCGGCTTTAATGTTCTGTGGCAATTTGTTCGCCTTGAAATTGAACTTGGTCGGTCATATCAGGGGTGCACAACTCCAGTCCCCAACAGGTCTGGTTTTAAGGCTATCCCAGCTTCAGCACAGATAGCGAAGTCAAAAAGAGCCTGCTTTAGCACAGATGGTTCAATGAGAGGCTCAGGCTTTGACTGAGCCACCTGTGCTGAAGCTGGGATATCCTGAAAACTTGGCCTGTTGGGGGGAGTATTGAAGACCAGAGTTGAGCCCCCCAGGGTCACATTTGAAGTACTCCTATGTACATGACGAAAGCCGTGAAGAATGGGAAAACCGGTTACCTGAGTTGGTTTCTTGTAACAAGCCGATCTGAGTTAGACAAAAATTTGTACATTTTAATTTCTAACTGTGGGGGTTTGTTTTGTTTTTTGAGGAAGCAAACCAGGAAAGCTATAATAAAATGTGTTGTTTTTTTTATTTTTAAAAAAAAGGTACTTTTTTAATTTCTCTCCCCTTTCCTGCTGTTGAGCCTGTTTCTCGGGAGGAGATGTGTGCAGGGAGCGTGCTCTCTGCATGTCGGTGTATTTTTGAAGGAGCAGGAGTCGCCATGATTCAGTAATCCGTCAGCATGCCGGGTTAATCCAGCGGCTCGCCTGCCAGTGCGGCCATCTGTTGGAGAACAGACATGTGACGCCTGGACTTCTGGTGTTAGGGGCGCAGGGCCCAGGTACCGAATGGTGTCCCCTTGACACGGAGCAGTTTTATTTATGTGGGGTGCTGTCACAGGGAAGCTGTTCTCTCTCCACGCCATAAACCACCTCCCGCTGCTCTCCGGTTTTTAATTAACACACTCGCTTACCTGGCTCATCAGTTCTGATTCACAAAATAACAAAATAATTACCTAAAAGTGATGAGGATAATTGTGATTCTCAGCGAGGTCTAATACTGTTTTTTTCTGCTCTCTTTGCCCTCCTGGAATATAGCTGCGGTCTTATATTTTGTTCTATATTTACAGTAATAAACAGACCCACGGACATAGGATGCTATTAGACATCAGAGTATTGCACCATGTTGTAGGGTTACCCAGAGACCTGTAGATCTGCACTAAGTCACCTTTACACTCCTGTATCTGGAGCTTTCACAGCTGACTCGACCTTATCTGCTTTCTGTTTAATGGGGCTGTGTTGCTGTGCGAGCTACGTTTAACGTGTTGCATCCTGCTCATTTTTGCCTGTCACAAATTGCAGTGTGATACAGTACTGTGGATGCTGGGTTGAACCTCCAGTAGCCATATTGGTCCTTTCCATACCGCACAGGCCTGTATGAGGTCAGGATAGGTGGTGTGTTGAAATACTGTAACTATGCCCCGTGTTGGGATCCAAATAAAATGTGTGCTGAAGGTGCTGTATCCGACGTGTTCTGAGTGGAGCTGCCGTATTTCATGTTGGGTGGAGGTGTTGTATACTCTGTTGGGTCTGGGTGTGTTGTGTTCTGACCTACTGAGCATTTGGGATGGGGTATGGGGTGGTGCTGTATGGGTCTTTGTGAGAAGTGCTGGGTAATATACCAATACAATAGTGAGATAAAGCCAATCGCAAAGTCAAGTCCATTCTTCTTATCTCTGGGTTGGTATCCATCATGGCAGTCGCTGACATTTTCCGGACGGCTGGTGACTTGCAGTTTGTTGTAAGGAAGACACAGCTGCCGGTATAAATGGGATAGCTGCACCCCTGTCCGTGCCATTTTACCTCAAGGGCTGCTTTGCCCTATTTGTACCCAATGCCTCTAATTCTCCATCACCTCTCTAATTTCCAGAGATAGGAGGAAGTAAGGGTTTTCTTTTTTTAAATAAACTATTTAGATTATGAAAAAATGCTTCTAGTTTATAGTGAGGTTTTTTTTTCTTATGCTTCCTATTCAACAGATGTATCATGATACATTTCTTGTTAGCTGGAAAATGCTGTTTTTGCACAACGCTGGCGGCTGTGTGCCCCATTCTGGGTGGGGATGTTTGTGTGCTGCATGCCCCGTGTCGGGGGGGGGGGGGGGGGTTGTGTGCCCCGTGTTGGGTGGGGAGCGGGGGGAATGTGTGCCCCGTGTTGGGTGGGGAACAAGGGGGGGGGGAAGAGGGGGGGGGCTGTGCGCCCTGTGTTGGGTGGGGAAGGGGGGTGGCTGTGCGCCCTGTGTTGGGTGGGGAGTGGGGGGCTGTGTGCCCTGTAGGGGGGGGGGGGGCTGTGTGCCCCGTGTTGGGCCTGGGTTGAGCTCTGACTCGGTGTTGTGCCTCCAGCAGCTCTTCAGACCTCAAACACCCCCATGCCCAGTTACCGCCTCCCACTCCCAGGTTGGCCCAGTTGATGACAGGGAGTCCGTGACGAGATGCGCGCGCACACACACGGGGGTATCAAAGCTGTGCCTGTGTGTGATTTCCACATGCTTTGTCCCCTCTCTCTGAGAGAATCCTCTCCTGTAGCTCACACGGCCCCTCATTCACACAGCGGGAATCAGGCAGGCGCCTCGCCGGGAGGATAGGGGGGGGGGCGCGGGGCTCCCCACATTTCCCTGCTGACAGAAGGCAATTAGTGCAAACCGCGCAGACGTTAGTTTGGCTGGTACCAGCAATTAGTGCTGTTCACAGACAGTGTCGCACTTAACCACTTCACTGCCTGTAGGGGGGGGGAATGGGTATTGTACGTAGGACGGCAGCGTTACAGTCAGAGAAAAGATTGAAAGCACCAATTTTAGAATTATAAATACATAATGTCAGCTTTGGTTTTTAACGCAGTGTTGGAAATGTCCGAGACTTGGGGAGCAGTTTGCTGGAAGTCCCCCCTGCAGACGGGAGGTTAGCTCCCCAACACAGTGGCAAGCGGCAGATGTTAACTATGGCATCTGATTAGTATTCTGATATGTAAATGAGGGCCTGCCAGGATGTTCCTGCAGGGTCTGTTCACTCTCACTGTGTATTTTGTGCCCGTCGCATCCCTGCTTATTCCCTCACACTCCCGAGGAGAGGGGAGACTTCCATATGCGTATGTGCGTGGAATAACACATTGTTTTTATTCGTGTGAACCATTTGTGATCTGTACAGTGAGTCTCTCCTTTCTGCAGCATGATCTCTTCTGTAGGAAATAGTTTTCAGTGTGTGTATATAATAGTCTGGTCAGGCTCATCTCTAATGTTCCCTTTCCTCCCTCTGTCAGTGACACGGTGTCCGCTCCTCTGAAGCGGGAGCCCCGTCTGCCTGCAGCACTGGTTTGGAGCGCGGTTTCTCGTGGGTATCCGAACTTTGATTGGCTGACATGGGGCAGGTCCGGGCCATGCCGCTCTCTGTGCGAGGAGTTTATCGTGTGAATAAGAACAGGTCAGTGGGACGAAGCTTGGTGTAGTGGTTCGGATGTTTGGCTTTCATTACACAAGCTTGAGAGTTTGGTTCTCCCATTAAATACTTGCACTCCCCGTGATCTTGCAGTAATCACTTTATCTCACTTGGCCTCCTGAATGTCCGTGTGTTTTCTTGGTACACTGCCCGTCTTGGTTGCGTGGGTCTCGTGGCCAATGTGTAAGTCTGGTCTCTGTGATGTCTTGTAGGTCGCTCTGCAGGACCCTCCTGTGAGACATGGATCGATGTAAACACGTGGGACGCCTCCGTCTGGCCCAGGACCACTCTATCTTGAACCCGCAGAAATGGCGCTGCGCCGACTGCGACACGCGGGAGTCTGTGTGGGCGTGCCTGAAGTGCTCCCACGTGGCGTGTGGGCGCTACATGGAGGAGCACGCTCTGCGTCACTTCCAGGAGAGCCACCACCCGCTGGTGATGGAGGTGCACGAGCTCTACGTCTTCTGCTACCTGTGCCAGGACTACGTGCTGAACGATAACCCTGAGGGAGACCTGAAGCTGCTGCGGAGCGCCCTGTGCGCGGTGCGGAGCCAGAAGCAGGGCGTGTCCAGCCGCAGAAGCTTGCGCTCACACGTGGCGGGGGGTGAGTGGAGCGGGCAGCATAGGTCGCTGCAAGGGCAGCCGATGCTCACCGCGCTGCGGCACCGGCGCCAGTCCCTCCTGGCCAAGGCCCTGCGGCTCTGGTTCGACCAGAGCTCGAGGGGGCAGCAGAAGCTAGAGGAGAGGAGACGGAGGATGGAGCTGGAGAGAAGGAAGGAGGCGGCCCGGCTGAGGAGGCAGGAGGTGAAACGGCGCCTTTTGGAAGAACTGGCAAACACGCCCCCACGGAAGAGTGCCCGTCTACTGTCTCACGTGCACAGGGACAGCCTAATCCCCCGCAAATTTAGGGACATGGCATCCGGCGGCCCCACCTCGCAGTGTGAGGCCCGCCGACGTTTCAACCAGCTGTATTCTATCCGGCGCCAACCCACAGTGACTCCTGGGGTGACTGGCCTGCGTAACCTGGGGAACACCTGCTACATGAACTCCATCCTGCAGGTGCTGAGCCACTTGCAGAAGTTTAGGGAGTGCTTCCTTACTCTGGACCCGTGCGAGAGGGAGGAGCTGCTAGCAAAAACGGGCAGCAATGGCAAGCATCAGGTGGGCGGGGGTGGTGGGGGACACCCATTGGGGGCACTGGGGTTGAACGGGGCGTCGTCCATCAGCAGGAGCATGGAGCTGATCCAACCCAAGGAACCCAGCACCAAGCATCTGTCCCTGTGCCACGAGCTGCACACCCTCTTCCGGGTGATGTGGTCAGGGAAGTGGGCGCTGGTGTCGCCCTTCGCCATGCTGCACTCCGTGTGGAGCCTGATACCGGCCTTCCGGGGCTACGACCAGCAGGACGCCCAGGAGTTCCTGTGTGAGCTGCTGGACAAGGTGCAGCAGGAACTGGAGTCTGAGGGCAGCAAGCGCAGGATTCTTATCCCCATCTCCCAGAGGAAGCTCACCAAGCAGGTGCTGAAGGTGGTGAATACCATATTCCACGGACAGCTGCTCAGCCAGGTGAGACCCCCACCTGCCTTCCCCACCCAAGGGTACAAAAAGTACCTGCCCATTTAATGTTCCCTTAAATGCTTTGTTCTGCAGGTTGGGGGGCACTTTGTTCTGTAAGTTAGGGATATTTTTCTCTGCACTGCATTTTCAGGCCTTTGTTGCACAAAAGGGTGAGACACCGCCTCCGTACTGCTTCCGCTGTCGGGAAATTACATCCGGCAGCCTCAAGATGGCGGCCCCCTGCTGCACATGTCTTTGTTAGATCTCGATGTCTCCTCACTCCCAGGTCACCTGCCTGACATGCAGCTACAAATCGGACACGGTTGAGCCTTTCTGGGACCTGTCGCTGGAATTCCCCGAGCGATATCACTGCCTGGAGAAGGGGATCGCGCCGGTCACAGTCACCGAGTGCACACTCACCGAAATGCTGGCCAAATTCACTGAGACGGAGGCCCTGGAGGGAAGGATCTACGCCTGCGACCAGTGCAACAGTGAGTGGGGCTGGGATAACCCTTCCAGGAGTAGGGCAACATACCAGTGGGATGGTTATACCATCGTGACGAGAAGGGGATCTCGATATTTGGCACAGTATTATTATTATTAACACATTTTAAACAGTTAATTAGATCTTCCACAGCCCATGTTCCTATTACACGGATATTTCCTGCAATAAGTATAGTTATCATGAGAAATGTTATTGCCCCAAACTCCCCGTCCCCATCTTCAGCTATAAACATTGCACTGTCTCGGGTGTGTTGCATTGCACTGTTCCGCTGACCCCTCTGGCAGTGGTCAACCCTGCGGGCTGCAGCACTATGACGGCTAGTAAAGAGTGGGGGTCTCTCTCACTCTCAGGCAGGAGGCGGAAGTCGTCCCCGAAGCCCCTAGTGCTGAGTGAGGCGAAGAAGCAGCTCATGATATTCCGACTACCTCAGGTCCTGCGGCTGCATCTGAAGCGCTTCAGGTGAGTGCAGAGGGAGCGGGAGGTGAGGGCTGTGCACAACCGTCTCACACACTCGCATCTTCATACCCATGAGCAGGAGGTCAGGATTGTGCACAACTGCCTCGCACACTCGCATCTTCATACCCGTGTAAATGGATGTGCCTGTATAATGATGCTGAGCACCGCTATACACGGATGAACAGGCTCCTCCGTATAATGAATACCTCTATACCCTGACAATGAACACGCCGCTGAATATGGGGTATACAACAAAAGACTATAATACCCAATGCTACATCCAATGTGACGACAAAATACATAGTTAAATACTTCAATGTTCGTATTCTCATGAGTACGGGTCATTTAGTTAAACCCTTTGGCCAAAGCGTTGTAAGCCTGCAGCCGCGTCACAGCACGACCAGTATGCAGGTCGTAACACTACCTGTGCAAATTCTCATGTACCTCTGCGGTGCAGGGAGACTGGTGTCAGTTGTTTGGAGGTTCGTGGCCCCTCTTGGTTTAAGCTCACCCTTCCCCACTTTTTAAGTAGCAAGTTTTTCCATGTTCCTGTGCAGGACAGGTCTATTGTGGCCGTTCTCCCTGCACCGCAGAGGTACATGAGAATTTGCACAGGTAGTGTTAGGACCTGCATATACTGGTCGTGCTGTGATGTGGCTGCAGGCTTATAACGCTTTGGCCAAAGGGTTTAACTAAATGACCCTTACTCATGCGAATACTAACATTTAAGTATTTAACTATGTATTTTGTCACATTGGATGTAGCATTGAGTATTTTTGTCTTTTGTTCTATACATTTGGCCACATCCGTAGCTCTCTTTTTGACATGGTGGGTTCTGGGGTTAGAGATTGCTGGGATTGTGTGTTTATGAATATGGGGTATAGTGTACATGCTGATAACTCGTTTCTTCCCCTTTCCCCTCCCCAACCCACCCCCCTCTCCTCCCTCCCCACAAACAGGTGGTCTGGCCGAAATCACCGCGAGAAGATCGGCGTCCATGTGTTTTTTGACCAGGTGTTAAACATGGAGCCATACTGTAGGGACGCAATGCCCCCCTCTGACACAGGGACCTTCCTCTATGACCTCTCTGCCGTGGTGATGCATCATGGGAAGGGGTTTGGCTCTGGACACTACACCGCATACTGCTACAACACGGAGGGGGGTGAGTGTGCGGCATGTGGTAGCGGGGTGGTTTTGTGTGCGGCACGTGGGGGTGAGTGAGCGGCATGTATGGGTGGGGGGTGAGTGTGCGGCATGTTACGTGCGTGGCACGTGGGGAGAGGGTTAGTGCGTGGCACGTGGTGGGGGAGGTTTCATTGGCACAAGGTTTAACTGGGGCTGTTCCTTGAAATGTCAGTCACCCTGTGTCCCCGAACTCCCTTTCATTAGAATATCAGAAGGTGCTTTAGACACCACGTACCTGCTCCAGTTATACTGTAAGAACAGGAAGTCACATTCCCTTTTTTAGAAGTGTAAGGGTAAAAATAATAAACTCGGTGCCTCTGACCAGCGTCTCACTGGAACCACTGCAAAGACTAGTCGGTGGATAAGAATGAGTTCTCATACAGTCTCCCCCTCTTTATCCCAGGTTTCTGGGTTCACTGCAACGATTCCAAGCTGAACATGTGCAGCGTGGAGGAGGTGTGCAGGACGCAGGCGTATATCCTGTTCTACACCCAGCGGAGCAACACGCAGAGCGCTGTGCAGAGCGATGCAGGGATCCCCGAACTCCCCTTCCCAGCTCAGGCACCGTCTGCCCCCAGCGAGCGCAGCCGGCGGATTACCATCCCCTGACAACCGTCCCGGTCAATGTTTTCTTGTCTTTGTTTATTTTTTTTTTCCCTACGGACAGATTCTTAGCTGTGTTTTTATTCATCTTGTCAAGAGTAGCAACACAAGACTTAATGTGACCAGACAGTCTTAATCGCAGGGTGACAGCAGGTGTCGGGAGGGACCCTGTGTCAGGGCAGGTAGACAGCGCTGTCATATCGATTAAAATGGTTTTGTCCAACTCTGTCCCACACGGTCACTGCTAAGAAGGGTCAGTAGGAGGGGAGGGGGGGTCACTAGAGATCGTAGTCTCTCTGGAAGTCACTTTAATACGCCTGAAATGTGCAGGGGAGTAAGTGAGCATTATTACAGCGGCATCCCAGACACCGCTCACCAGCACCGGGGAGGTGCGAGCAGAAGCGCGGTAATATTTCTTTACCTCTCCTGGGTAATCACAGGCAATTCTGCTAAATCTGGGGTTTCTGTCCTAGGCCTACTCTGCAACTCTTAACATTTTGGGTTTTATTGCTGTTGTGACCAAGGATTAGTCTCCATGTTTTTCCTGCAGACGCGTTCACTTCAGGTCACGTTCCTGCGCAGCTGTTCACACGCATTATTGATGTCATCATCGGGAAGTGGAAGCGCAGCGAGGAGCAGCACTCTGTGTGTCTCTCTCATATCACCAACTCCCACCTCCGAGCCCAAACCTCTGCTGTCGTTACTTTGTCATGGTGCTATTCCTTTCACTGTCCAGCATCTCTGGGCTGTGGAAGTGTCACTTTGCCTGATTTTGCAGCCTCAAGCTGCTCACTGGACAGGTTTACATATAGATGTCCGTCTCTGTACAGGAAGAAGACATCAGAGCTGTTACGTTTAAGAGGCCTATTCTGTATCGGTCGTGGTGAATGGGGAGTTTCAGCTGAAAACGACCTTATCGGCCTCTTCTGCTGATCTTGATTAAGCCCCTAAGTGTCTGCGTTAACGGTTTGCTACTGGGCTGCAGATTCAGTCTCTGACAGAAACCCTTTCCCCAGAGTCAGACCTATAATAATAGCACAGAAACCTTATTTAACCTTTTCCATATGACCCAGTTACCTGAATATTCTGGTTCCCTTGCCTGCTGTGATCTCTGGAGGTCACACCTTTTTCAAAGCCCCTCTTCAGACGGAAGTGTTCTCATTCAGCGATAACTGTTTCACTGCTGCCAGGGGCACAGAGCAGGCATTTCTTTTCAGTATTTTGTGTCGCTTGAATAGCATGGGGCAGGATGGCAGCGCCCCCGCCAGATAACTCTGTCCTGGGTTTGCCCGCCACTCTTTGGATGATTGTAGGGGGCGAGGTTGGAATATTCCTTGTCTGACACAAAGGTCTCTGCATTATTGGCTTTATTTGGAAGCGATAGAGTATAGCATGTTTTATGCTGGTTAGTTTTATTTTTGTGTTTTTGTTCCCTCCCACCCAGAAACCTAGTCACAGATCGTAGCAAATCCCTTCCGTGCTACGGGGGTCCCTCTGCTCCTTCAGGACACTGCCAGGCTCCACCACTAATATCTCACTACAGTGTGCTCCTGGGTTTCCTCCGGTCACTACATACACCACCTTCCCTTTTTTTTTTAAGCCACATTTTAAAGGTGCAATCCAAGCCGTTTGTTTTATTTTCTTAGGACTGAAGCAGGGGGTCTCTGGTGCTGAATCCTATTAATTTCAGCTCCGGAGATGACCTGCTTCCCGAAATACCTCTGAAGGGGGTGCTGGTATCACCTGCACGTTTTAAAACTCCCACCTCAAGTGTGCTAATAGGAAGCCACACCAGATGATGTCATGGCTATGTATTAGCCAGCATTGAAAAGTGGCCATTATGTTACATAGTAGATGAGGTTGAAAAAATATGTAGGTCCATCAAGTTCAACCTATGCTAAATTTAGACAACAGATACGTTATCCTATATCTATACTTACTTATTGATCCAGAGGAAGACAAACAAAAAACCCCATTAAGGGGAAAAATTAATTCCTTCCTGACTCCAAGAATTGGCAATCGGATTAATGCCTGGATCAACATCCTTCCCATGTATACTTATTTGGTATATCCCTGTATACCTTTCCCATCTAAAAAGACGTCCAACCTTTTTTGAACAAATCTATTGTATCTGCCATCACAGTCTCCATGGGTAATGAATTCCACATTGTAACTGCCCTTACTGTAAAGAACTCTTTCCTTTGTTGCTGGTGAAATTTCCTTTCCTCCAACCTTAAGGGATGGCCCTGAGTCCTTTGTACTGCCCGTGGGATGAATAGATCTTTTGAAAGCTCCTTGTATTGTCCCTGAATATATTTGTATATAGTTATCATATCCCCTCTTAGACGCCTCTTTTCTAATGTAAATAAATCTAATTTAGCTAGCCTCTCCTCATAAGTTAGAATGTCCATCCCCTTTATTAATTTGGTGGCTCTTCTCTGCACTCTCTAGTTCCATAATGTCTTTTCTTAGGATTGGTGCCCAAAATTGTACTCCATATTCAAGGTGTGGTCTTACTAATGCTTTGTAAAGGGGCATCATTATGTTTACTTTCCTTCCATCCATTGCCCGTTTGATGCAAGATAAGATCTTGTTTGCCTTTGCAGCTACTGCATGACATTGGGCACTATTGCTAAGCCTGCAGTCTACAAGCACTCCTAAATCCTTCTCCATCAAGGATTCCCCCAATTTATCCCCATTTAATGTGTATGTCGCCTTTTCATTCTTGCATCCCAAATGCTTAACCTTACACTTTTCTGTATTAAACCTCATCTGCCATTTACCTGCCCACGTTTCCAGTCTCTCCAAGTCCTTCTGAAGAGAAATTACATCCTGCTCTGATTCTATTACCTTACACAATTTAGTATCATCAGCAAAGATGGAGACTTTGCTCTCGATCCCAACCCTGGTAGCTGAATCGGAACGTCTACCAGCACCCCCTCTGCAGGTAACTCCCGAAGCAGGAGGTCCCCAGAGCTGGAATTAATGGGGTTTGGCTCTGGAGACCCCCTGCTTCAATCCTGTGTAAAATAAATTTAAATTAATTTTGAAAATAACAGCCCGCTTGGATCGCCACTTTCAGGAAACCCTTTCCTCCCGTGCCCAGAAAACATGCAACTCCATTGTACAAAGTTACTGATTAACTCTACTCTAGCAACTGTGTGTGTGTTCGATCTTCCAGTCTGGGTGGTAACCCCCCACTGTCCTTTCACACATAGTGTAATAGCTGGGGAGATGGAACATTTTATTCACCCTCCTTTTCAGTGTTCCGAAAGGATTAATCAGATAGAGCAGGGGTGGCTAATTCCAGTCCCCAAGGGCCTGTTGGTGGCCATTGAGGATTGGCATTGTCCTCCCGAGAGAGGATGATCGTACCCACATGCTGGATGTGGTGTTAGCCGATGCTGAACGGAGCCAGATGTCCCGGTCAATGCCCTGGACACCACCGTCCATACTCCAGATTTGGGTTAGACCCATGTCACACTCACACAGACTTCTCCAATATGCCCTGCCTGATTCCCCCTGCACAGACTCCTGATGCAGACCACGAGGTGGCCGTATAGAAATAGGTAGCGGCACACCAATTGCCAAAAAAGGGAAACCGTATAAAAGTCCTGGTGCAGACTAACCCATCGAAGCCCCAATGTTCCAACGGAGGATATAGACCTAGTATATCACGCAAAGCATGGAGGCACACAGTTAAAGTTGCAAACAATGATGGCGAAGACTTTACTCCGTGCTTCTAGCAGAACCGGGTGGCAATTATCCGTGGAAGAGGCTGTGTCCCCGAAACGTTATTTGGTATGCTATAAGCATGGAGTCAAGTGTTCAATCTTTTTTGCAACTTTTTAACTGTGTGCCTCCATCTTTTTTGTGAGACCGTGAGGTGTGTTGGTTTGCATCATTGAGCAAATATGTGGCTGTGTTTGTACGGCAGATCAGTAGCCGATACCACAATTTTGGTGCCTTGTCTGGGTTTATTTTACTTTTGCATGAAGAGGCATTTTTATTTTGACCAGCTCCACTGCAGGAGGGGAGTGATCGGAATGGGTGCGCCATGCACACGTCACAATTGTATTTGTGATCATTGTGGCCATTAAGGCAGCCATATTATTATTATTATTATTACCCACTAGTCATGTGTTGCTAAAGGTGGTAGGCAGTTTAGGTCTGTTTACAAATTGTCCTTCCTAGGACCAAAACGCACTAATAGCAGTGACCTGTTGACAGGGTCACATCTGGGTGATTGCTGCATTTTGTGTACCAAAATGACACCTATAGGTATTATGAAATCATTATTTAAAGTTAGTTTCTAATCCTGCTGAGACATGGAAGGGGTTTGATGTCCTCTGGCTGCTCCTTTCATCTTCAAGAGTTTGCACCGGCAGAGCCCCCTCTTTATTTGTTCTAAGGGTAAGCAAAAAACTTGACTGACAACTCCCCCATTCAGAGGACCCTTAGAAATGTAATTTGTAAACAATTTTTCTCAGCAGCCAATAGTTTGCTTATTAGCTTAAGTTAGTTAACAGAAGAAAAATATTTAAATGTCCTTTTTTTTAATTTGTTTTACCGGCTAGCGATGGGCTCACAGCTTTAGATCACATGCCCTTGGCTTCTGGTAACAAAGGTTCAATTTCCCTTGCAACTGCACAGTTCAAGACTGTGCTCTCTTAAACCAGCATGAAGATACAGCTGGCGACTGTAAATCAAGTGTGGGAATAGATGTTTGTCTGTGGGCTGGTTGTGTTGGTTGTACAGACCTCTCGTATAAACTGGTAGCTCGCCTACAGGATTCATTAAGTGCGGGGACACTTTCCTGACAGGATTCTCACAATTTTGTCACAAATCTATTCCTAACCACCAGAAAGGGATTGAAATAATAATTTGAGCACCGTTTTCCTTTTCAAAGTTCGGAACATTCTAAAGAACCATTTAAATGACAGCTGAACCAATCGGAATGTTCCACAGCCAGGATCTGTGCTATTGGTCAAGTAATAGTGGTGCCTGATCCAAGCAAAGAATTGTTGAGATTGGTTTGTGTCCATTAAAGAGCATGTCTGCATTTGAAGGCTGAGCCCAGTCTACCACACTTGAAAATGACGGTTATACTGTAAAATGCCCGCTGCACACATGCATTGCATGAATGCTCCCACTTCTAAGACCAGCAGATGGTTTTTTTTTTTTTTTATAAAGCTTGAACCAGTTAATTTCATATTTTTTTTTTTGCCACTGAAGACTACGCTTCTGTTACTGTCCGAGATAAGATTAGGCCATAGGACTGCTTACACCGAGTGGCAAAGGGCCATATTTACTAAACAGTGCCAGGCGGTGTCTTATGGAGTAGCATCGCTTAGAAAATGCGGCCCTTCATGTCAGGCTGCACAAGAGCACGATTGTATGAATACCCTTCGGCAGCGATAGGGGATAAGCCGTAGTTATAGACCAACATGGTCATTTTCAAAACCCTGAGCGACACCTGTGTCTGTTCTGGGAGTAGCTGCAGATCCGTCTTTCATTTCCTTGTGAACGAGTAGCCAACAGGGCAGTGAATTCATGGATATGAGTTTGTGGGTGTTTAACCTCGCCTGAGGAGGCGACCGGTATTTTTGGGGGGTAGGAGGGAGGGGTAAGAATCATGTTTTTATGAGTTTTGTAAATCTTGACTCTTTTTTACACCTTGGTTTTTGTAAGCTGAAGTTTCCTATTAAAACGTTGAAAACAAACATGTCGGCTGTATTTCTTACATTTTATTTACTTTACACAATCACTAGCGCAGTTTTGCAGTAACACCATGACTTCACGGGTTGACGCTTATTTTCACAGTACAGTGCAACATGCGAGGGAACTCAAAGCCATCACCAGGTCTCAAGACACCGACTCCAGCAATCCTTTCGACATGGTTTGCATTCTCTAGGCTGCTCTGTGTAACTTCCACCCTGACGTAGCATAATGCAGTGACGCTGCTGCATCAAACAAGAGGGGCGAGTATGGTGGATAACGAACTTCACACGGCTGTAAATGAAAAACGCAAAGAAAATCAGTGACTTGTCTGCTTATCACTAGAGGAATATTTTAAAATGCATATTTGTTTTGTTTATTTGTTCCCCATGCCATCTTATTTGACCTGTTTGTGTCACGGATTACAAAATAATAAATAATTCTAAGAAATAAGCCCAAACCCTAAATTAATATGGCTACTCACCCACCTCTCCATTACTGATGATTATAAGGGTTTCTCACTAACAACTTGCAATGACAAGATGTAGTCTGCATGGAAGACAGCCCTGCCAGGTGGGGATAAGCAACACTAGGAGTTGCCATGTGGATAATCTGCAGCAGGCTTTCAGCCTTTTTAAATACAAATTAAAGGGTGGTGATCAGTTTTTCCAGCCATCATACTAAACATGTTTTAAAGATCTTTCATTTCCAAGAGGAACTGCACCTTTAATACTTTATTGGATTGTGTTGCAGGTCTGTAAGAAGGATAGACTTTGATTTGACTCTGCTCTTGTATGACCTTGCTGGAGGTCATTTTAATCTCTGTGCCCCAGAGGTACCAGATACAAAGTCAGGGGCAGGTGCATCTCGTGCTGCCACATACAACACTTAATCCAGTCAGGATAATATTAAGTATTTTTTTTATTTTTATATATATATATATATATATAGTACATGTGAACAGCATCTGTATACAGTTATTGACTTCTAGAAGTGCAAAAAGCTCCAAAATAGACCCCTGCCAGGTCTGTTGTACCGAGTTCTCCAAGCCAGCTTCTCATTTGAAACTGCTCATCCATGCGTTCCAGGAAGCCGCTGCTAATCTTGGGATTTGGTACCTGACAGTAGTAGCAGAATTAGGGGCCTTGAATGTGTGGTGATACTCGGACAGCTGTGTCAGTGGGTCATCTCACCGAGGCAGTCTGCTTTACATCACCGGCTGAGGTGCCATCAAGTCGATATCTGTCAGATTTCGGGCTACCCAAACTCCAGCGGCAAACAGCCCCAGGTTCATAATCAGGTTTCTGCAAATGAGAAGCATCAGACAGTCATCAGAACCATAGCACCACGAGGAGGCCCCGACAGTGTGTGCCAGTATTACTATATTACGTGTGTGTGTGTTACATTATCTCATCACACACATATATACACGGGAGAATAAAAAAAAAATATATATATATATATATAATACACACACACGTGTGTATATATACACTATACCAAACACACACGTGCGTGTCCGATAGATATACATACACATACACCCTTCTCTCTGACCTGCGGAAATCGTTCTTGTCGGTGATGAACCCGTACGCCGCCCGGGCCCAGCCCCGCGACTCTTCCCCGCTCCCTGCAGCCTCTCCGCCCGGCACCATCTCCATCTCACACACCGATCGCTACGTCACTTCCGTGCACTCACACTGCTTCCTGTTCCCGGCAGTGACCTCTGGAGGAAGAGCCGAGACGTCACCAGTTACAAAGCTGCAGCTTAGAAGAGTATATGCATGCAATCAATTGGCTAACATACATCTCATAAAGATATGTATATATATATATATATATACATATAAATAATAAAAAAAATATATATATATATACATACACACACACACACACACGTGTATAATATATATATAGATATTGTATGTGTGTGTATACATATATATGTATATATACACACACACCATCTGGATCCTTTGATTGAATAAAAGCATGAAATAAAATAAATTGGGTTTATTCACATAAAGAACACACACAGCTTGAATGACCAAAATATCACAAATAACACATACTGAAACAAAATAATATAGTCCTTGAACGAAAGTTCTTAAAATGCAGGTTCCAGGTATCAATTCCCAGAGCGGGGTTGATACACAAACGGAGTCCTTTGGCTAGGACGCAACTTGCCAGCCCTATAACTCTGCCAGATGAAATCATTTCGTTCTGTCCTTGCACTGCCACTGTAGCTCAGATGAATCTTCTTTACATGATGGAACTCTTAGATGGAACTGATGAATCTTCCTCTCTGACTGACCGCATGACTTTTTAAAAACTTTCACATGTCCCATTTTTCAGTCTGCAGCGAATCACTGCGTGGGAATTTCCTCCCTGGCCACTCACATACTTTTGCCAGGTGGATACTCCTGGCCTCAGAACAGTGACTGACCATGTGCAACAAAATGTCATCTTCCCCCACTTGACACTCGCATCACTAGACATCTGTCAGGCCAAAATGTTCACCTCTCCTCCCCAAGTAACACCTTACAATGTCTCCCCAGCCATGCCGGAGTCAACTCCATGTGATGCCTTAGGCCTCGTTCAGGGTGCTGGCTTCGGAGGGAGGGCGTGCTTAAGTGCGGGCGGGCGGCCGTCCGAAACAATGTATTTAAAGTTAATTGTGATTGTCAGGGTAGCAGCTGCCCTGTCTCCGAAGTACCGAGTTGACGCTGGCTACAGTTTCAATAAACAATCCAAGTTGTTTTTTGAAGCTGCAGCAGCGTCACTGGTACCTCGCCAGCCAATGAAATCATTCTTGAGAATGATTTCAAGACAGCAACTTCGATTCCTAACCTCAGGTCTGTAGTCCCGCCCCCTCCCAGGCTCCTCAACTCCTGAAAAAGTCTGCTGGGGAGGATGTGCACACATCGCCCAGCAGACTGCCGCTCGCATACGCGAACGCCCGCGCTCCAACTCCTGCCTCTGGCACCCTGAACGAGGCCTTAAAAGTCCTGAACTTAAATTATGACTCACTGTACTGGTGAATCCCAAATGTGTCTGCTAACAAAATGTTTGACACCTCTACGTCCTGGCCTTTGAAGCCGAGATGAAGAGCCCCCTATACTTCCTATGTAAATGGGGTTCATAGCCATGCTCAATGACTTCCTCTGACATTCCTTCAAACATATCAAGCTTGGGGATGGTTAAAACCCATTCTCTTTTCCCTTATTCAAAAACATTGTTACCATAATTCATACATTTAACACATTATATTATTTTCCCCCTGAACCCCTAAACTGGACCCTGGGGTTCGGACATATCCCGGGACCTGGAATGTAACCCAGTTCCATGCCCAGTTTTACTGCCCTGGTTTGTGCTGAAGCAGGGGGATTTGGCTGTGAGCTGCAAACTGCGTTCTAGGGGGGGATTTTGTCCGGTGATCTGTGTTTCTCATGTTCTCTGGAATGTTTTACGTAATAACATTAAAAGTTATTGTGATGATGACGAAGTCCCCAGGCCACCAATTAAAGCATTATGCCCAGCTGGGGGGCCCCTGAGTTATAAAAGGTGACTGTGGAGTGTCAGTTCTGCGGGCCACGGCTGACTGCAGTCCTAAAATGTATTTTAACCTGTCTAAAATGTGCACGTGGGGAATAGTGAGTGTCAGCTCTTCAACTCAATTGTGGTATATAACTGTTGGTATAATAAAGATGTATGTGGTTTTACTGTTCCAGGAGTGCCAGCCAGCAGGGATGTGCAGGGCATGAGTTTCAGGGGTGACTTTCCGGTAAAATGTTGTGTTTAATAACAAACAACAGGCCTAAATCGTCCGAGTCTCTATCAGCAGAGTATGGCCCGGGCAGTGGAGACATCTTTTGCTACTTGCAGTTGAGCGGTTTCGAATGCACTCCAACCTGCAGCACCAGCCTAACAATGTTTGAGGAGCTTTGTCTTAATTCCCCTAATCAGTAAAAGACAAGGCCTCTATTTTATACATCTATTTTTCTCCCTAGCACCCAGCAGAGTAGCGGGTTTATACATGAGTGGGAATCGGACCTCGATAGGGTGTTGGACCCCGAGGAATGGGGAGACACCTTTGAGGCCGCCTCAAAAATTTCTATCTGCACGACCATCAAAGAAAACACTTACAAGGTCCTATACCGATGGTATTTGACTCCAATGCGGCTCTCGACGATGTTCCCTGGGACCTCCCACATGTGCCCTAGAGCAGGGATGCGCAAACTGGGGGGGCACGAGATTTTTTTTGGCGTGGCAGTTACAGAGGCCCCGCGCTCTTCCCCAAAGCATTTAAATTAAATGCCGGGGAGCGCGCACGGCGTCTGTAACTTACCTTGGCTTCGGGTGACGCGTTGCCATGGCAACACGCGTCAAATGTCACATGACCCCACCAGTTCCTAGGTAAGGTGGGGCGCAAGCACTGGGACTGAGCAGACAGGGGGGGGCGTAGCGCAGAAAGGTTGCGCACCCCTGCCCTACAGGATGTGGTCACCGGGCAACTTCGTTCACATGTGGTGGTCGTGTCCTCAGGTGGCTCGACTCTGGGTAAAGGTGCACAGGTTGTTTCAAAAGGTTCTAGGTTTCACATGAAGACTAAGCCCTTGGTCATGTCTACTAAATATGCCTTCTCAGGACCTGGATCAATATGTACATACACTAATCTCGAACATAGTGACAGTGACAAGACGTTCCGTAGCCTTACACTGGAAAGGACTGGACCTCCCCACTATGAGATAGATGGTCTATCCTTCAAGTGGAGAGAATGACACGTTTCATGAGAGATTCTAGAGTGTGTGGCCCCCGTGGCTTATATATCAGAGCATATAGGGCTCCGCGATCCAGACTCTGGGTGACTCCTCGGTATTGCTTTCAGTTTTTCTCTGTGCAATATTAACCTGTTTGTACCACTCCACGTCTAGAGAGCAACTGATGGCAACTGACCTATACACAAGTACATTGAATCAAACTCTGTCCCAGGCCCCAGGACGCTTGTTCCCACCTGAAGTGGTCTGGATACTGACTCACCTGTGTTTACCTGTACTGTAATTGGCACTTATCAATCTTTATCTTTGTTAATATAAACCAATGTAACTGTGCTACCGATCTGAGATTTCCTACCCGCCCCTCTTCATTTTCTTGTTTCTGTAAACCTTTACCCCAGGGGTCTCCAAACTCAGTCCTCAAGAGCTGCCAACAGGCCGGCTTTTATGGATATCCCTGTTTCAGCACACGTGGCTCAATCAGTGGCTTAGTCTTTAATTAAGCCACCTGTGCTGAAGCAGGGATATCCATAAAAGCCTGTTGGCAGCTCTTGAGGACTGAGTTTGGAGACCCCTACCCTATCCCATCACCCCCATCTACACCACCACTTTTTTTTTTTGTTTTTGTGTGAACTAATTTCTGTAATGTGCCAAAATATATTGTAAAAGCAATAAAATAGGGGTATTAAAAATAAGTCATTCAGGTTTGTTTCGTAAAAACAAAATGCGACAAGTATTTTCTCATAGTACAGAACTGATTTATTTTAAAAAAAAAATACAGTATGTAGGATATTGCTTGGTCTGCAGCTTTAAAACCAACCCCAAATAAAACACAATGATACTAAAGATCATGGAATACACCCATTGTTTTAGGAGCTTACACCCAAGTGAGAAAGGCAGCAGCAGCGATCTCAAAGATGCAGAGACGCCGGTCTCCCCGTAGCGCATGTGCACGTGCTATGCAAATCTAAGGCTGTCTCACGTTTTAATCTGGTCTGTAACTGTTTCATACGCCCATAATATATATTTCCTTTAACTGTGCATGCAATGCCTTGTATATAATGTATACCCTGTTCATTTATGTAACTATGTATTATTTGTCTTATCTCTGTGCCCAGGACATACTTGAAAACGAGAGGTAACTCTCAATGTATTACTTCCTGGTAAAACATTTGATAAATAAATAAATGCACATATGCATTGGCGTCCTAGCGTTTGTTTAGCTGCGAGCTACGTAGCTCTTGCCATATCCTGTACTACGGACGCAGCCATGTGACATAATTATATAACACATCATGGGAATAAGCGCTTGCGACGTATATTGAGGTCCCCTTGCCAGTGGCACAATTACATCTATAATAGTAAGGGTTTGATCTTGCTGACATGGTGTATACCAGGCCTGCACAACTCCAGTCCTCGAGGGCCGCAAACAGGCCAGGTTTTCAGGATATCTCTACTTCAGCATAGCTGGCTCAATTAGTAGCTCAGTCATACTGAGCCACTAATTGAGCCAGCTGTGCTGAAGTAGGGATATCCTGAAAACCTGGCCTGTTTGCGGCCCTCGAGGACTGGAGTTGTGCAGGCCTGGTGTATACCTTTTTATAGACCAAGCTATCGGCTGGTCGTACAATCCGTATCTGATAAGAGACACATACTGCACAACCATCAGTTTCTGCAGGATACACATGTGTCAGCTTACTGTTTAACTTGGAGACTAAGCAGGTGTAGGTGTATTGTATATCTTTATTTATACAGCGCCATTAATGTACATAGCGCTTCACAGTAGTAATACACATGGTAATCAAATAAATAACAGACAATATAAATAACAGATCATGGGAATAAGTGCTTCAGTCATAAAAATAACATTAAGGAAGAGGAGACCCTGCCCCGAGGAGCTTACAGTCTAATTGGTAGGTAGGGAGAACGTACAGAGACAGTAGGAGGGAGTTCTGATGGGGGTGTGAGGGGGTAAGGTCTGAGGGACATGGGTCTGTCATTTCATTAATGTTCTGTCTCTGGAGGGCAGGAGGGGGCTGTGCATAATCACACACGCGTTCCCTGGGTGGGATCAAGACAAGATTAACCACACACACCCCCTTCCTGTTTCTCCCCCATGTGCAGAGTAGTTGAAGCTTGCAGACAGCTGGGTTGTGATTGTCTCAGGTGTCCATGCAGATGGGGTATGTGTGACTGCTTTCTGGTCTCTGCAGCTCTCCACTGTCCCCCCTCGTGCTGTCTCCATGTGGTCCTCAGTTAAAGGGCTTTTAGTATTGATAGGAGTTAGAAGCAGATAAATAACTCTGACTCTGTATCCTGTGGCTGTTCTGTTACTCCAGCTAACTAATGATTTCACTTTATCCCTCCCACAGGTCGTTAAGCAAATGATCTCTTAATTGTCACCAGCCTGATGTCCTGTGTGATCAGTCCGTGCAGGTAGGTGACAGAGGGGGTAGCATGAGTCCCAGAGAATTAACACCCCCTCCCCCCTTGTCAATACACCCAGAGCCACCCACACAGGCTGGAGCAGATTGTCTTTGTAGTGGGATGGGATCAGTTTACACTGAGCAGTAGGGGGGGGGGTGGTTTAGGCGTGTATGGACCCTGGCTGCATTGCATTTCTCCTGGACCCCTCCCCCACATGTTTACTCTGCTAGTCCCTGTCTGTGCTAGCAGAGTGTTACCACAGTAGTGTGGCACAGCAGAGAGCAGTGTGGCACAGCAGAGAGCAGTGTGGCACAGCAGAGAGCTGTGCCAGGTAGGGCGAAGAGCGGGGTCTGTGACAGAGACCCCAGACTCCTGTTGGTGCCAGGCTCAGGCCGGGCTGCAGATGGAGGTGTATCCTGGTACCAGGTAGGGGCTGGAGTTTCAGGGCTGTGTTGGTAACAGTCAGAGACTGTTTGCAGTGTGTAGGGCAAGCATGTCAAACTCAAATGCTAACAAGGGCCAAATAAACAAGGTTTAAGTCTAGGTGGGCCGCAAAAAAAAACAACTTACATTTTCATAGAAACGTAGGTTTATTTCGAAAAGTAGTGTGTGTGTGTGTGTGTGTGTGTGTGTGTGTGTGTGTGTGTGTGTGTGTGTGTGTGTGTGTGTGTGTGTGTGTGTGCGCGTGCGTGTGTTGACCTCACTAACCGAACCAAAAAAAAAGCCAGACGTGAATGACTTCTGAACACATTAACCAGTGTCAGGATGCCCCCTCTTAACAATTTCCAAAGCAGCAATCCCACCTGGGATCTTACCTGATCCGCAGTCCCTCAAGGTACTATACTGGTGGGTAGGTGTTATCTACCTGTCTTCCGATGTCTCCCGTGTGAAACTTGAGTCAGATCTGGAAGAAAGCAGAATAGGTTATTTCGGTGTAGGTATAGTGCAGTTAAGATAAAACAGAGAGAGTGGGTGAGGGTGACAAACAGAGGGTGGGAGAGAGAGAGAGGGTGGGAGAAAGAGAGAGAGAGAGAGAGGGTGGGAGAGAGGGTGGGAGAGAGGGTGGGAGAGAGGGTGGGAGAGAGAGAGAGGGTGGGAGAGAGAGAGAGAGAGGGTGGGAGAGAGAGAGGGTGGGAGAGAGAGTGGGAGAGAGAGGGTGGGGGAGAGAGAGAAAGAGAAGGTGGGGGAGAGGGAGAGAGAGAGGGTGGGAGAGAGGGTGGGAGAGAGAGAGAGGGTGGGAGAGAGGGTGGGAGAGAGAGAGAGGGGAGAGAGAGGGTGGGAGAGAGAAAGAGGGTGGGAGAGAGAAGAGGGTGGGAGAGAGAGAGGGTGGGGAGAGAGAGAGGGTGGGGGGGAGAGAGAGAGGGTGGGGGGGAGAGAGAGAGGGGGGGAGAGAGAGGGTGGGAGAGAGGGTGGGAGAGAGGGTGGGAGAGAGAGAGAGGGTGGGAGAGAGGGTGGGAGAGAGAGAGAGGGTGGGAGAGAGGGTGGGAGAGAGAGAGAGGGTGGGAGAGAGAGAGGGTGGGGGGGAGAGAGAGAGAGGGTGGGGGGGAGAGAGAGAGAGGGTGGGGGGGAGAGAGAGGGTGGGGGGGAGAGAGAGAGAGAGGGTGGGGGGGAGAGAGAGAGAGAGGGTGGGGGAGAGAGAGAGAGAGGGTGGGAGAGAGAGAGAGAGAGAGAGAGGGTGGGGGGAGAGAGAGAGAGAGGGTGGGGGGGAGAGAGAGAGAGAGGGTGGGGGGGAGAGAGAGAGAGAGGGTGGGGGAGAGAGAGAGAGAGGGTGGGAGAGAGAGAGAGGGTGGGGGAGAGAGAGAGAGGGTGGGGGAGAGAGAGAGGGGGTAGTTGACTGACTCACCGGGCCTGTTGGCGGCTCTGTCCTCATTCTCTCTCTACTTCCCCCCCATTTTCTCTCACCCTCTCCCATTGTCTCCCCCTATTCTCTCCCCCCCCCCCATTCGCTCAATCCCCTCTATTCTCTGTCTCCCCACCCATCTCCCTTCTCCCCCCCCATTCGCTCAATCCCTTCTTCTCTCTCTCTCCCCCCTCTCTTCTCTCCCCCCCCCCCACACACACACACTCCCAAATACATATAAAAAATACCCCCACACTCCCGAATACATATAAAAATAACCCCACGCCCCCGAATACATTTTAAAAATACCCCCACTCCCCCGAATACATTTAAAAAATAGCCCCACATCCCCAATACATTTAAAAAATAGCCCCACCTCCCCAATACATTTAAAAAAATAGCTCCACCTCCCCAATACATTTAAAAAATACCCC